>NC_138775.1:213043337-213117471 GCF_965119305.1 Pelophylax lessonae | reverse complement strand
GAACTGGAGGAACCTGGAAAGGAAAGAGTGAGGCACCTGAATCATAGAAAGACGGAAGTTCAAACCCCGAAGAGAAGAGGCTTGACATGCACAGTTGGGGTGAAACAGGAAGGTGAAAGGTGGGTATGAGAAACAAGTTAGTATAAAAGGTAAGTAGAAAGGAAAACCGTATGAAAAAAGGTTACATAAGCATAAAATGGAGGAGAGAGCAACAGGTGAATGCAGACCATATTTAGTACAAGGAGGATTAGTTCTTCTCAGACTGAATGTTCTAGGTTATGTTAGGTATTAAGGATTTGTTTGCTGAATTTGCATCAAAACGGAGGATGTCATTTTATTTCAGCACCAGAATTGGAGTCACCCACGTGGCCATTTGTTAGTCTGTTACAGGAGACATTGAACTCATAGTCTGCAAAGTCACCATACAGGGCAGTATTATTTTCATTTAAAAGGATACACCTAACTAGTCATCTTTACCCTAAGAGTAAGCGTTAAACTCTTACAATCAATAAACTATCATATTTTAAAAGACTGGCACAAAAGATGTATTTAAAGGATCATTTTGTTTTGCTAAGTCTATATAATGAAGAATGCCACCCAATCTAAAAAGGTCAGCACCAGAGGGCTGATCCTGTATTAAGGATAGGGGAAAATATGTGGCAGTCCTGTATCTACAAAGACAAGTATATCCTAAAATACCCAACGTAGACTACCAAGCATGCACATAGCTCAGTCTAAAAAATGTAATAATTTTTTGTGGCCACCAACCAACTGTCCATACTCTGGTGCAGAAATATTGGTTTTGGATCTAAAATGAGGTGGAATATAACAAAAATATTGGTAATTCCAATTATATATATATTAAAGATAGGTAGGCAGGTTTGGGATTTTTATTTTTGTAGATAGACTAACAGTTGTAGCAGTTTTACATTGTAAAATATTGCAATGTAGGATGCTCCTGAGATAATTTCCCTTAAATGGCATATAAATGCATGTCAGTTTACCATGGGTTAAAAAAAAAAAGAAATTCATGACAAGTCAATTAAACCTCAGTTTTGATCCATTTAAAAGTATTAAATGTGTAATAAGCAAAGAGATTTTCTACTAGATACTCCTAGTATTCATAGATAATGTATGTTCGTAATATGCTACTGCTGCTGTGGGTGATATTTCTACCCCCCCCCCCCCCCCAAATATCCTGACTCCCAGATTCAACTGACCGGCTCCATCTGGCTTACATATTATACACATTCTATGTCCACATAACACAGCCAATCAATACTTCTAAACAGAACTGTTATAAAATACACACAGTTTATGTACACAAAATATTTAAGTTTGATTTATCCATTTTAATAAGGTCTTAAGATGTAAACTTGCATGGTTCATAAAATTTCAAAAACTCTCAAAATATTAAAGTGTCCTTTGGCCAACACCAAATCAGATAAAAAACACCCCAAAAACATTGGGTTAGTGAAAAATGCATGTATGGATTTCAAGCTACATAGTTTGGCTGACAGCCCCAAGTATACAAAATCAACACAATCAAATTGACAGTTTTAACTAGATTCGTCAGGTAGCCATCTTCAACTTGGCTTTTAATTATATATAAAAAAAAAAAAAAAAACCCATAAAATTGGGACACAAGTCATTTTATTGTTTAAAGAGAAGCCTGCCAGGATGGAAATATAGTGGTTCCATTGCAGACTTGGTTTTAAAATTTCAAGCTTCACTGCTGTCATTCTGATCCCTTCCGTACTTGACGGGTCACTGACCTAGATCAAATATATACATGTCAGGCATCAGGACAGCAAATATGCACATGCTTGTTTTGGGCCACTATGTCATTAAGTAGAAAGGCAAGACTACAGATAACAGACGTCTTCTAATACAAAATCAGAAATGGCAGCTTCCAAATTTCTATCTGAACAGTTTCCTTTAATGTAATATAAATGACTTTCCTATTTCAACCTGGAGACCGCAATAATTTTCGTAAGCTGTCAAAAAATTAAAAAGGTCACTTTATTGCAACCACAGCACTGATGGGAGCATACTGTACACTGGCCTTGTAAACAACACTCCAAGAGATCACCATCCTGTTCATATAATTAGCTGACTGCGTTTCCTCAAGTCTGCACAGAGCTTAGAGTATAATTAAAGTCAAACTTGTTTTTATTTTAGATAGGGAAGGGAATGGGAATATCACTGTCTATTTTTTGCCATGTGTGTCCCACTAGGTGCTTCTCTTTTCACCTCCCATGCTGTAGAATATTTAACCTTATATGCACTTTAAGGTAACATTTTAGGTATCCCCTAGTTAACCCAACAGATTTATTGCAGTTAACTTTCGTATCCTGGTATGGGTTTTGCACTTCCATAGGGATTCCAATATGCAGATGTTCTCTTACTATAACAGACTGATTTTAATAGGTAGACTCTCACTTAGACCACTTAGTCATCTGAAAAAAAACTTAAAACCCAACTCCATGTTTTTTTTGCCCCTTGAAAAATACATTGTAGCTCGTTTGGGCCAAGCTGGCCTACATGAATAATTTACTGCACCAACAGGTACACTTGCTGAATGTGCTGTATTAACTGTATGGTAACTACTGTAACTGTATAAAGCCTCAGATATATACAGTATACAGCACTGTGTTCCAGCAGCAGATGAACACAAAGCTTCCCCTGATTGGCTGAAGATGTTTGGATCTACAACTCCGCTAATCAGAGGAAGCTTTGCATTCACGCAGAGAGGTGGGCAGAGGATGTTTATGGTTACATAGGTAAGGTTGAATAAAAACAACAGTCGATCCAGCTCAACCTGTGTTGGTGTACATGTGTCAGTGTCAATAATCATTTCCTATATCCCTGTATGTTGTGTTCAAGATGCATGTCCAAGATTATTTTAAAACTATCAATACTTCCCACTGACACCACGATTTGTGAAAAAGTTCCACATACTTATCGCGCTGACAGTGAAAAACCCCCTGCGCAGCTTAAGGTTAAACCGCTTCTCCTCCAATCTCATTGTGTGGCCCCGTGTCCTCTTACACTCCCTGGGACTGAATAGTTTTATTTCCCATGCTGGGATCACCATTGAGGTAGTTGTAAATTATTTCATGTCCCAGCTCAAGTATCTCTTCTCCAGTGAGAATAAATTTAGTGCTTGTAGTCGTTCCTCATATTTGAGGTCCCCTTATTAATTTAGTTACCCTTCTTTGGACTCTCTCCAGCTGCAATACAGTCCTTCTGAGGACTGGTGACCAGAACTGGACGGAATACTTCAGATGTGGCCTAATCAGAGTTTTCTAAAGTGGCAGGATTATAGTTTTATCTCTGGAATATATCCATTTACGCTTGCTAAAATTATGCCGGCTTTGGTAGCTGCAGCTTGACATTGCATGCTGTTTCAATCTACGACTCAACTGATCAGAGGAAGCTTTGTATTCATAGAATACAAATCACCCTGTGAATAGCTGAGCAATGCTCAGTCCGACTATATTTTATGCCCAGAGTGGGACGAGAAGTCCCTTGCCACTACCAGAACACAGCGCTGTATACTGCATGTACCCGAGGCAACATGCAGTTAAAATAGTGTGCTTGGCAAGGGAACCTGTTAGTGAAGGAAATTGTTTGTTTAGGTCAGCTTGATACAAACAAATGTTATAAAAGGGACATTGAACATGGAGTTAGGTTTTAATGCATTGTCCTGACTCAGTTTCTACAGAATACAAAAAAAGGTGAAAAAAAAAACAAAAACTGCAACAGTGTTTACTAAAATCCTGGAAGTGTAAAAAATTGGTTTGGGGAGGAGAGCTTTTGTCCTAAAAGGGAAGTTTTATGTTAACTGCCTAACATTAACTAAAAATAGTATTTAATAATTTTTTTATGTACCTATACATCATTAATTCCAATGTCTGGAAATAAACAGCCTTTGCAAAAGAAGTACATTAAGAAGCGAGAAACAAATTAATCCAGTCTTACAAAAAATTGCAGTATATGTTTCATGGATTATTAATAGTTCCCAGTTCTAATAGGTTCAGGCTCCTTTCACACAGGTTTTACTGTACTGATCAAAAACTGGGAGCAATGTATGCCTATGGGTGGCAAATGCAAGCGGCTGTGCGCTTACATAACTTAGGTCTTGACTTCTTTTTTTTTACTCAATATGGTGAAAGTTGACTGATAACAGATTTTAGCTGACTGAACTTCTCTGTAGTCAATAAACCCTGTTATAATCGGAGATCATTGAAGATTAGGTGCCAAGACCAAAATATGTATTTAAAAAACTAGCAGGGGCGGACTGACCATTCGGGGATTAGGGCACTGCCTGAGGGCCCAGGGTCAATAGGGGGCCCCATGAGAGGCTACACACTACAGAAAGAAGCCAGGAACTTCCATGCAGGCTATGCTGTGGTAGATATTTAAATGCCCACTCTATGTGGCTGAAATGCAATTTGTAGGTGGGGCTTTGTGTGGCTTGAGTGTGGACACAGGGGGCCCCATGATCTCTGATTGCCCGGGGGCCCCATGAGTTGTCAGTCCACCCCTGAAAACTAGTATGCATTGACAAACATTTTGACAGTGGAGTGAGTCAAAGAATTAGGAAAGCACATAGGGGTGCATTCCTAGTTCTTTGTTGCAAGTTTAACGTTCTCACAACACTACGTTATGAAGGCAACTGTCCAAGAACCAGCTAAGCAGAAAGTGAGAAACATTTACAAAATGGGTAAAGAAACCCCTTTTAAAATGTTTCCAGTGGATAAAACTTTTTACCTACAGTATAAAAAAAAAAAAACAGCCACGATCACAAAATACATAAACAGCTCAAAAAATGGTCTCTGCCCATGTTGCGTTCTTATTTACATTGTGATTACTAAGGGAGATATTTAAGCAAACTAGTACACAACTCAAAAAATGTGATGTCACCAGACCAACCCTCAGATTCTGTTAGAGTTTAGAAAATGTGTTCTGGTGATTTGTAATATAAACAGTATCATGGTTGCACCTCTGGGATGAATTGTAAAAATCTCACAAATTACCAGTGTATTTTTGTATGTTTATATTCCTTTTGGAACAGTCTACCTTTTAATTTGGCATCCTCCAAACACCAAAACTAAACCATGGATTGACAGAAATGGATGGAAATAAAAATAAGCACCCAAAATAAAATGTTAACACCAACGGTGGAAACCACAAAATAGCCACAAAACTGAAACCAAACTGACGTGCACGTGTCCTGAAGACCATGCGTACTAACCGAGGTTCTGTGGCGACAGGAACTGCATTTTGTTTTGTGGTTGAACTGCGCCGCGTTCCGTCTGTTTGTTCCCTGAATGAAACACAACACAAAACCAGCAATTTCAAGGATATCAGCCCTGAGCTCGGCATTGGCATAAGAATGAAAAAGCATTTAACTGCAGGGTTAGTGAGCAATGTGTACAACTGCAAACCGATTGATCAAATGGCAATGCATGAACCTTGTGTAGTCCTCAGATTGCCTCTTATATAATTATACTGTTACATTTATTTCTTGCTCAAACCTTTAGTTAAAAAGTAACTATGAAATTACAACATGTAAAAAACATACACATTCATAATATACAAAATGTAAATAACTTGGTTAAGAGACTGGCAGCACAGTATGACCTATAGATGCACATACCAAAAATTTCGCCCTGCCTAGATATTCGTCCTTAAGCATTTGCGCTTACAGTATCAACTCCGAAGAGCTCTGCTTTTACCAGGAGACTTCTGAGTTTTGACTAGACATCCAGATATACAACTGATAAATGCTGTATGTATTTTACACCAAGACTGAGAATTCCTTTTTTCACCCAGAGTGAATAAATGGGAGCATTTGCTGTAGTTACAGACAGCAGCCCAGTATTTCTAAGCTAGCCATACACCATTTTATTTTCTCGTGATCTACCCACACTAAACAGCATGGATGGAGGAATCTCCACTGTCATCTATTGTAATTAAGCAGCTTTGGCTGCCTGAATACAGTGGTGCTGCCGAACTAGGACTGTGTTAATTAGCTTATAGTCAGGTTTTAAATGACCATTTGTCAAGCTGGCTGGTGTTCGCAGGGCTACCAGCACCTCGAATGCCAGCCTAATTATCAGCAATCAGACAAATTTCAAGCAGTCTATGGCTTGCTTGCCTTCGTGAATCATCTAACAAACCATAGCCACTCATAGTCTGGCCATAGACGGCTTAAATTTGAGCCCGTTCTCTAATGAACTGGATGAAATTTCGAACTGGTGGCCCTGCAAGAGCAATCCACTCAGGTTTTGTACACAAAGGTGTAGCCATCGCTCTTGCAGATCTTTATAAGAAATGAAACTGAATAGCGGCCACTGGCAATACAGTCCATGTTTATTGCTACTTTACATACAGTATCAACTGAATGCCAGCATTTGGAGGAGAAAAGTATACTATGTGCTTCCTTGTAGCACTCATATCTGCCTGGTCCCATTAAAGGATAGGGATCGATTCGATTCTGATTGGCTTGTATGGGTAAGTCTTCCATGTTGCTGCTCTTTTTACAGGCTTTATTACACATCAATTTCAGCTTATAGCTTGTTTTCATACAATGCAAAAGTAACAGATCTACCATGTTGTGAACCCGATATTGCAGCGCTGCTTATTAATAAATATGTAAATTGAATATGTAAAACATGTGCAGAAAATATATATAAACTAGTGCAAATGTGCAAACATGTACAAAGTTTTTTATTCAATTTACATATTTATTAATAAGCAGCGCTGCAATATCGGGTTCACATTAATTTAAAGGCACTAGCACTTTAACTTGCAGCAAGCAGCTACTAATTGCACATACACTATTTATTTATTTATTTATACTATACCATAAGCGCAAGGTTTTCACTGCCAACAGATCTACCATGTTGTAATGCAATGTATATACTGCTAACTAAATTCAAGTTTTAGGAAATAAGGGCCCTCCTAACCCTTTTGTATTGCTGCTGTATTGTCTCCCTTTATATTGTAAAGCGCTGCACAACCTATTGGCACTATATAAATCCTGCATAATAATAGTAATAAAAAAGCACAAATAGGTACTCATTTGCATTATCTGCAGACTTGAAAATATCCTCTGTCCAACATGACTTTTATTTTTGGCAAACAAGAAATTTTCGAAAAAGGTAAAATAAAATAAACCTATTGCTCATCTGTATGGTCATGGACCGCTTACTGAAAAAATAATGAAAAATAAAATGTACTTATTTAACAGCATTTCCAGGTTTTAGGAAGGTGCTTTCTAAATAGCTATAATTTGTGACGCTCCAACTTGCACCTTTAATAGCTACCATATTAGCTAATGAGATGTTTGGGAAAACCCAATCAATTTGCTCTAAATACTTTACTCGCGTATCGCTTGAACATACTGTACTTCTCATGCTAAGTAGCTCAAGTTTCTCTAAAACATTCACAGGAACTCACATTAGAAATACTAGGAGACCAGAGTTTTTTCAGGTCTCCTATCAAGGATATTAATAAAATATTGTGTACACTTCACCTGGTGCATGAGCACATTGCTGATCCATTCCAGGCATCAGTAGGTTTCTGAGAATGAAGCCAGGGTGATGGAACTTATGCACAGGCGTTACATAATTAGTGGCCAACCAAAGACCGAAGAGGAGAAACTGGAACCTTGGGAGAAAATCAAGAGAGGATGGGGGCAGGTGGAGCAGCAAAGTACAGCAAGGAACAACCTTGATCTGTCTGCACTGGGGGAGCATGCCCTAACATGCAAGTATGCTACTATTTGTCTTCTCTGGGCCACATTGAGTGTAGAGAAATTTTCTCGGGCGGCATAAAATATATACTATAGTTGGGGTATATAATAAAATGCCGCCACACCCTTCCCGTGCCGCCGCCCCCAAACCCCCCCCCCCCCCGACCTAACTTAACACAACTAGAGGATGATCAAATTAAATGGAATCGGTATACAGAGGTTTACTTATTCTGAGAGATATTAAAGGAACACTCTAACCACCATGACCACTTCAGTGATTTGAAGTGGTCATGGTGGTAAAATCAGAAACACTAAACATGCTCGACTCCCCCCCCCCCCCTCCCCTCCGAGGTAGTCTCTGCCTACCGTTAGTTGGAAGCTGCTGTGGCCGTGCCCCCGACACGACTTCCTTCCTCCCCAGCAAAAACAAATTGTCAGGGGGCAGTGGGCCGCATTGCCTGCGGTTCTGGGCCGCAGGTTGAACATGCCTGCCTTACTGCAACAGAAGTGAAACAGTTTGACTTTAAGATGTGATGAGGATAAATCTCTAAGTAGTTTTTGAAAACCCTACACAATTTTCCTTTTTAGAACCTTTCATAATTTTAGTTCCTGACACTTTCACTATCCCATCTTGTAAATGGTGCATGATGGTTTTAGGAAGCACAGAAGCATCCATGGCAATGAAGGAACTGGCACATTTGTTATTTAATGATCATTAAATCTGGAGGGAGAAATAAATAAATTGATATTAAAACTCAACTATAGGTATGGTTTTTATTGCATAGCTACATTGGGGCCAGCTTGGACCAATGTCACTATACATATATTTGATACCTGTGGGATCACTGTTGTACTTGGGGGCTACCACAGTGATTGCAGTGGTCCTCACTGTTCTGTGTGGAGTAACTGCCCTTTTGACTGGTTGAACACTAATGGAGTGGTAACATCTCAATCTCCACCTGGTTTAAATAAGAGAAAGTCTTATTTATTGAAAACAATGTAGGGCATTCAGTAAAAGTTGTCTGTGCCGAGTGAGCATTGTTCAATATGCAGAAGGGCAGCCAATGGGAATAGGATCCAGAAGGCCACAGTGGTCGCTGTAGCAGAGCTGACTACTACAATAATGCTCTGCTTCCATAGAGGTTCCACAGGTATGGCATAAGTATACTTACATTGGTTCAGGCTGGAGCAATATAGCTATGCAACAAAAAAAATCACACTGGGAGTTCAGCTTCAAAAGATTTATGCTAATGGATCAAAAAGATCTTTGTGGGAATAGAGCAAAGGATAGTAAGGATCTTCATGGAAGACTAGGTAAACTAGAAAACTCTTAACTGAATAAAAAGTTTTCATCCTGAAACGCATATTTTCTGCAGCAATCTAACCCTTGTCTGAAACATTCTTATTTTTTAAAGTTACTTCTCAAAGTGAACGTTCAGTAAAACCTTTGTTTACGAGTAACGCGGTTTACGAGCTTTTTGAAAGACGAGCAAAGTTTTTTTTTAAAACGGTTACTTGGTTTGCAAGCACTGTCTTGATATACGAGCAATATCCGAGCAGTAGTTTTAATGTAAAAAAATAAAATAAAAATAAAATAATGACACTCACAATGTTAAGTGTTTGTTAACCCACACGGCTATGTTGCTATAATCCACTTTGTTTCCCAATGCTAGCTACTCCTGTCACTGTGTTTTGACCCACTGCCTCTCTACCCCGCCTGACAGCTGCAGCGAGTGGAGCCGGGATTCCCCCGCTGACGTCAGGAGGAGAGAGCCAGCCGGTCACTTGACGGCTGAGCAGCGCTCTGAAATTGGGTAAAGTCAGCATTTTTTTTTATATAAAACAGTGACATGAGCAGCTAGCATTGGAAAACAGAGTATTATATAAGATAATAAAAGTTTTTATTCAGCATTAGAAGGGGAGGGGGCAGGCATCTGACACAGGAGCGGGGAGGGGTAGAATCTGACACACACAGAAGCAGGGAGGGGAGGGGGGAGGACGACAGTGCAGGGATGACGGAGACATGTATGCTGACCACAATGTCAGGGCTCAGCAGCCATGATTAACCGTGGTCAGCATATAGGGAGGAGGGCAGAAACTGGCCGGATCAGCCAGGTTTTTTATGGGGGGAGGGGGGGGGGGCAAATTACACAGTACATTTTATACTGTATTTTGTATTGCCATAATCATTTTTACATTAATAAATGGTTATGGAACGAATCATCTGAGTTTCCATTATTTCTTATGTATTATATATAATTCGGTTTAATATAAGAGTGCTTTGGATTACAAATATGCTTCCGGAACAAATTATGCTCGCAAACCAAGGTATTACTGTACAGGCAAATTCTTTCTTTTCTATTAGTCTTGGATACATAAGAGAAGGAGTTAAAAGCCCCATCAGGATATTTATTCCATATGTGCCCTGCAGGCAAGATCTCATATGGCCCAGGGATGCAAGAGGAAGTGTAAGTGAAAGTGAGGGGAATTCCCATCTTGGAAAGTTTAAGTGATTCACCCTCACATCACCTGGATTTCCCATGGCCTTCTGTCTTGGTGACAATGGTCACCAGGGCAAACAGTGGGTGAATCTTCCCAGTGTGGACAAAGAAATAAAAACTTGATAAGATGGTCAATCCTTCCTCATTCTAAAAAACAAAGTTTGCTTTTATGACCACTTCGAGCTGGTTCACATTAGCGCGACTTGTCAGCCTGACAAGTCGCGCTCCCTCACGGTCCATTGACGGCTACAGGACCCGTTCTAATAGGAGTGACAGAAGTCGCTCTGACTTAGAAAAATGGTCCTGTACTATTTCTGGGCGACCTCAGAGCGACTTGCATAGACTTCCATTATGTGAAGTCCCTGCAAGTCGCTCCGAAGTCATGGTGCAATGTAATGCACAAGTCGCCCCCGAAGTAGTAAGGAGTCGTGTCGTGCTAATGTGAACCAGCTCTTAACGTGTATTTCCATTTTGAGGTCATATGTGAGAAAACAAAATGAAACATTAAAATAGGACCTCTGTGTGGCCACACTTCCGTGCCAGTTAAAGTACCACTAAAGTAATTTTTTTAGGTTTAGGATAGAGTGGAGAGGGGTTTGGAACTCTTGTAAGGTTTTCACTGTCATGTTTTCCAATATCATAAAAAGTGAAAGTAAAAGAAAATTCCAAATTTTGGGGTTAACACCAAAACAGGAATAGAGGGGAAATCTTCCAATGGGGGCCCTAGTTCTGGTAACAACCTGGGATTTCCTCACTTTGGAGCGATTTCCTCTCACTTCCTGTTTTAGCTATGGGACAAAAGTGAAGGTAAAGCTCCGCATTGGGATGGCAATTGATAGATGGCATATAAAAAGAGGGGGGGGGGGGTTATAACTCTCCCTTTGCTCCTTTCACACAGGCGGTGCTCCCGACGAAGTCGGTTCTGCTCAGCAGGGGATCGTTCCGACGATCCCTGCCGAGCAGGCGGATAACAGTTCAGTCTCCGCTCTGTGTGCAGAGACTGAGCTGTCAGATCCCCGCTGTCCTCTATGGGGAGATTGGATAAGAACGGACCGCCTGTCCGTTCTCAACCGATCCTATCCGATCTTTCAGATGGATGGGAAATAGGGTTTCCATCTGTCCGGATTTCACGGACAGGATTGGATAGCAGCGGGTGTCAGCGGACATGTCACCGCTGACACCGCCGCTCCATGGGGCTGCATGGAGCATCCGATCCGGTCCGCTTGAAAAAACTGGCAGGCGGATCGGAAAGCCCGTGTGAAAGGGGCCTTACTCTAGCCAAAATGAAGGAAAAAAAGGTTTTCCTTTAGTGACACTTTAAATAAAACATGCTAGTGAAGACATTTTTTTTACATCCTTTTCAAAAATGCAAGTTCCCTGGCTTTCTCCGGCTTCAGTGCTTTTTTTTCCACCATTAGTGGAATCAATTCAATAGGTTACTAAGTGTATCACCACCTTAACTCAGAAGTTAACTACTGAATGGAATAGCAAACAATTTGAAATTTTTTCATAAAAACTTTGTTTGGACAGGCTAATGACTACTTTGGATTTATCAGCTGCTGCTCATTATTATTACAAAAATCACCCCTAATAGGGTCCTTGCCTTTGTACATTCTGTGCATAAGACAAAGCTGTGCAAATACAAGCCTCTCCGAATACTTGCATGTTCAGACAGAGTGCACGGTTCTCAAAGTATCAACCCTTTCCGGTATAGTCATTGTATGTAGCAACTCCACCATAAGGATCAAACTCCTTATTGGAAACATAAATGTGTATTTAAATAGAAACCTCCCGTTTTCTTTATTTGCCCATTTTGCTAATTACACTGCCAGCTTTTTTTTTTTTTAGAGAAGCAAATTCTTTTTTATGTTTATTAAAGCACTATATACCTGTCATCGAGCTAACAAATGCAGGAATGCATATTGCAGACAGCATATGTTAATCCCACTAAACAAAATGAAAGCATGAAATGTGCCAGTAAACTCACTCAAATTCTGCCTGAGAGAGGGAAGCCCGCATGTAACGAAGCTAGGAACTGCCTGGCATACACAGAGGGAGAGATAGATCAGACCGGGGACACCTAACAATAAGCGAGTGATTGGTGGATGAACGCAGTATGATAGCTTGTATTTAGAATGATTGATTCAAGGAAATCAACAGTGTAGTAACATGAGAAAATGAGGCTGAAAGCTTTGATACATGGCACAACAGATATATAAAATAAATAAATGAGACAAGCTTAACACTAGTGAAGGCAAATATGCAGCTACCTTAAAAACAGTGACACCAAATGTATTTCTATGAATCTACAGAACAGAAACGGTGTATTATACAAAGTAAACAATCATAAAAAAAAAAAGTATTGTCACATCTAGCCTTTTCCTGAAGCAATGTCTCTAGATCCCATAACAGTTGTCAAAACTTCACGTATATAAAATTACTTAAAAAGAGTATCCAATTCAAAAAACAAAAATCAAATATATTGCAGCTTACCAAACCTTAGATGTGGCGGCTGCA
Source organism: Pelophylax lessonae (assembly GCF_965119305.1). Classification (NCBI taxonomy): domain Eukaryota; kingdom Metazoa; phylum Chordata; class Amphibia; order Anura; family Ranidae; genus Pelophylax; species Pelophylax lessonae. Next base: position 213,104,688 of record NC_138775.1, on the reverse strand, counting down.
TTTGTGTTTTTTTTTGATTTCTTCCCCCCCATTTATTTTCACCCAGCGATCCAGGAAGTAACACTTCATGCCTTAGGCCCCGTTCACACTAAGGCGACCTGGTCGCCTCACAGGTCGCCGTAGGTCGTCTCCCATAGGGAAGCTGCGGACCCGTTCTAATAGGAGCGACACAAGTCGCTCCGACTTAGAAAAAGGGTCCGGAGCTTCTTTGGGGCGACCAGGAGGCGACCGCCATAGACTTCAATGTTATGAAGTCCGTGGCGGCCGCTCCGAGGTCGCGGCGCGCTGCTCGCACCGCGACCTCGGAGGTCGCGGTGCGAAGTAGCGTCGCTTGCATGTGAACAGGGGCTTAGGGTAACTTCACCCAATCCTCCACCATCTTTGGAGGACCAACATAGCTACCCTTGGAACAGCAGCATTGTCAAGCTGTAGAAAGGGTAGTGTTAGATGGAAATTGTAAATTTAGATAGATTTTACATAAATGACTAAAGACGGTTGGAATCTTGGCCGCTTCAGCAGGAACCAGTGGAGATTCAAACCATGTATGGGCAGGCTGAATGTACTTCCATCAACTTGGGTACAACCAGCCTGTCTGGGTTTAACATGCCATTATTACTAATGGCATGTAACTGTTAAAGCCGCTAGCAATAACAATGGCTTTGTAGGAGGGATTCCCCCATCAACACTGAGCCATGGTTGCAGGAAAGAAAATCGCTGTGTCTATGGCCAGCCTAACAAATTAAAGTCTGACTCCAGCTAACACTTTCCAGCAGTTTTTTTCCCCATTTGGAATAAAGGTATTCCCTAAGGCTGAGTCTCACATTTGCTGCGGCCGCGGGTCGCAGCACAAGGTCCAGTGCATCCCTGTTTACAGTTTCAGGTGCAAATCAGGTCTGAATTTCTGCCTAAATTCGCACCTCAAACAGAGCCAAAGACGCACCAGACAATTTGGAACGCGGCCGCACTGGAGCTGTGTGAACCCGCTCCCCACTGAGAGCCTGTCCCACTCTCCTGTCATGTGAATAATTTGCATCAGTGTGAGCCCAGCCTAAATAAAAAAAAAAAAAAAAAACCTGAAAATTTTCAGCACTTCTGTCAGTGTTAGGTGTTTTGTCTTAACCCTCTAGCAGCCATATTTGCTAGACCAGTGTTTCTCAACTCCGGTCATCAGGGCACACTAACAGGCCAGATTTTAAGTATTAACTTGGGAAGATGCAGACTAGAATACTGCAATCACTGAGCAGCAAATGATATCACCTGTGATATATTTCAGTTTTCTTGCAAACCTGGCCAGTTAGTGTGCCCTGAGGACCAGAGTTGAGAAACACTGTGCTAGACAGCTTGGACTGTTGAAAATGAACAATCTACTGAAGAGCAATTTGTAGCACATTGCCAGTGTTGTATTACAGCGCTGTTATTGTAAAAATGCAAACAGACTTGCCAGCTATACTGACCGCTTCAGCAATGATAAAGGATTTCTGCTCTTCCCTGTCACTGCCCCCCAATGCCACCCATAAGCCCACCCCGAACAAATAGGCCCTGGCTGAGGGCTCCTCCTGGGAAATTGACTTTAGGTTAAAACTGCAGGTTAAAAGAATTTAGAGATGTAAGCAAATAACTGTATAAGTGCTATATAAAATTATCGTTGTCATTATATCGTGAGTGGTTTCTGTGACCTATAGAGTAGGACTGGTTAAAAGCAAACTATATTTTTATGATGAAATTTGCATATAAATTCAGCCATCTGTATCTTCGGACCTACTGATTGTTTAGGCATAAGGCTTCCACTGAAGACAGACACAGCCTCTGCTTCTGCAGGTTTTCGCCAAATATTTAGCTTAAATGACCCAGACTTGTGGTATGTTGACTTTAAGGAAGAGCAATTCTTGTTGGTTGTAGCAACCAGGCCCATCAACCATTTAATTTGCCCATTCTGCACTTTAAGGCCACAACTATCACTTCTTCAGATATGTTCATCTTCCAAATTTACTTGTGAAGGACTATTGGATTGGCTTAAAATACTTAGCTGTAGATTGCCTGATGGAGATCAAATCTTACATGTATAATAAAGGGCTTTTCTAGCATAAACATTTTACAGCCGTTTGTGAAGTAAAAGTCTCCTATGAAATAGCTCCTATGTCAGCTCTGCTGAGATGCTTTCTGCTGCTGCTTCCATTTGCTTGGTAGACTGGAGGTGTCCTTACATGGGCATGAATTTTCAGGATCCACAAACTTCGAATGTTTCAAAGTATGTGGCTGCTGTGATCAGATCAGCAGCTGATAATCAGGTAAAGAGTAGAATGGACAAGTTGGAAATTTTTCTCGGCCCTCATCGGACATGGACAGTGAAATGGTAGCATATTTTACCAACATCTGATCACTTACTCACACAAACCTGCTCCAGAACATTTTAGAACGAAAAATGATTTGCAAATAAATGGTCTTTATATGTCTGACATAAATGGCCAACAGTCATTCTCCAGTGAAGGAAGTGAAAACAGGGGTCTCCAAACTTTCAAAGCAAAGAAAGAGCCAATTTACTGTCCTTCAGGCTTTAGGGGGGCCGGACTGTGGCCAGTGGAAGTAGAAAATGCCCCCGCATTAATACCCCTTCATTGGTTTTAATGGGAGGAAGTGCCCAACTGTCGATATCCATAAAAAGAATAGTGCTTCATCATTGGCATCAGTTGGTGGAATATTGCCCCAAGGGCCAGATAAAGGCATTCAGGCATCTTGCCACGGCTTCAGAGTGGGGCTTTAAGATCTGCACTAAAACTATTATCTGGCCTTAATAAAAGTGTACAATAATGCAACGAAAAAGTGACATATACCTAAAAACACCAAACCTATTTACACTGCAAAGTTTTAAAATAATACAGTATGTATAAAAGTAAACTTTCATTGCCGGACTACGTTCTAACTTCTAAGGGTGGTAAATTGTTAGGGTTCAGCAGTTGAGTGTAAAAAGACCAGAGGCTGTTCAGCTAAGGGAGATTTAAGTGCTATGGGTGCTTTCTTGTCACTAATTATCTTAGCAACTACAGTATGAGATTAAATCTGGCCATATATGGTTTGAATTTTGGCCAGTTATTGATGAACTGATAAGACTTCTCCCCCTCGGCATCCCTCAATTGAGAAATCAGAGGAGCCGGGCCCGAAAATTGTTGGCTGAACAGCTACCGCATCAAGTCATGAAGACACTGTTCAGGCACTTTAACAGCTGGGAGGGGCTGGGTGTCATCTAGAATCTAGTTTTCGAAATCTATATGTGTAGGGCCAGCGTTAGCGGTCAGAAGTGGAAGCCATGTTTTGCGCATTTCTTAAAACCCCCAAACGAAAGTCAAATCATGCCAAAGCAAGCTACAAACTGCCATGTATTTGTACCCAAAAAACTGTTATAATGGCCCTCAGTAAAGAAGCACAATGCAATGTTTTTATTTAAGTAATTACAAGCTCAGCTGTTAAATATATTGAAACTATAAAGTCAAAAAATCATGCGTGTGCTATATCCATAAGTGCTTCTTCTCAAAGCCCAGATCTTTAAACCCGCTTCTCTCCCTCTTCGCCCATCATCCATAACCTTTATCCCTGCCATACATAATTCCCATTGCTTCATCCTTAATCTCTTTTCTGGTGGGTTGCCAACAATCCTTGAATCAATTCCTGGAGATTTCATTAGCCAAATGACTTAATGATGACTTCAACAAGTGATCAACTACAGAGATCTAATTATTGTGCAGCCTACAGCATTAAATTACACAGATCATTCAGAAAGGGTTTTAGGAAAACTCATCGGAAATCCAACTGCCGGAGTTTTGGTGATGTCACTTTCAGCAGTAGCTTCCCTACTTTTCCTTTGACAGCAGTTACGTTTCACAAGTACAATAGTTTGTGAATTTTAAAGCATAATGAATTGCAACTGCTGTTCATAAAAACACACTTGCAGATTTTGCCAGTAAAGGTGGGAAAACACATTTTACATTGCCTGAGCAAATGTCTGTGTTTGTAAAGAAACAGCTAGCATTCCAGGTGTTGCATCAAGTTGTCATCATTTTATTTTCATGGCATAAATAATCGAACGCTTCGAGACTGCGCATGGTCCTTCTGGCAAGGTGCAAGTGAATTTCACTCAACTAAAATTACACAGTTCATCTACCAAGTACCCTTCAAAAATAATTGGTTAGATCAGTGTTAAAATCTGTCTCTTAATAGACTACAGACGTCTATTAAAAACACCATTTAATGCAATTATGCAGTTATTAACAATCATGGTAATTTTTAAATATAAATAAATAAAAGTAGAAGGCTAAACAATCAATCCACTTTTAAAATGCTGCCTCCATATTGTACTGCATACATTTTAGCATAAACCACAATGTAAATACTTTTTTTTCCCCACATATTTCTATATAGTCATGTGAGTGCAAAATTCTCACAGAGCAGCAATGTTACTGCATTTGAGCAGAGTTCCCTTCCAGCAGCCAGAGCATTACAGTCATGTGACCGCATATCAAAATTTGGGGGGGGGGAGAAAAAGGAGAAAAAGAAAAAAAAAGTATTTACATTGTGATTTATGTTAAAATGTATTAAAATGTATATGGAGCAAGGGAGAGGCAACATTTTAACCAATTGCTGACTGCCCTATATCAGTTTTACTGGTACAGGGTGGCAGTTCTGCGCAGGAACTGGCGGGCTGCTTTTGCTGTCATTCTCGACACCACAAGGCGTTCTGCGGGTGCCGGGCACTTCATGTCCCCTGGCACCCGCTGATCGTCAAACCACACAGAACGGGAATCTGCCTATGTACACAAGGCAGATCACCATTCTGACAGGGAGGGGATGGATTCTCTCTGCTCCTGGGACTAGAATCCATCTCTTCACCCAGTAAAAGCACCACACTGTACACACAAAAACACTGGCTTGGCACACAGTTAAGCCTTTGATCACCTTAGTTGTTTAACCCCTTCCTAGCTAGTATCATTAGTAAAGTGACAGTGCATATTTTTAGCACTGATCCCTGTATTAGTGTCACTAGTCCGATTGTCTGCCGCAATATCGCAGTCCCATTATAAGCTGATAATCGGCCCCATTACTGCCATAAAATAAAAAATTAATAAAAATTCCATAAATATATCCCATAGTTTGTAGATGCTGTACCGTTCGCGTAAACCAATCAATATATGCTTTTTACCAAAAACTGCAGCAGAATACATACTGGCTTAAATTTATGAAAAATTTCAATTTTATTGGATATGTTTTAAAGGAAAACATTGTTTTGCTTTTTCAAAATTGTCGGTCTTTGTTTAGAGCACAAAAAAAAGAATGCAGTGGTAATCAACTATCATCAAAAGAAAGCTCTATATGTGGGACTAAAAATTACAGAAATTTGATTTGCGTACAGCATTGCATGACCATGCAATTGTAAAAGTAACGCAGTGTCGTTATCGCAAAAAATGGCCTGGTCGTGAAGGTGGGGTAAATCCTTCGGAAGTCAAGTGGTTAAAAAAGAAGTATAGACTTCACAAAAAAAGAAAAAAAAAAAAAAAAGAAAAAACACACCCATAAAAACATTTACACTTACCTTGGCGGATGCAGCATCTGCCCCCTGCTGGCTCTACAGTGAGAACTGAGCGATCAAACACCGCTGATTGCTCAGTTCTCCCCTCTGCTCTGAGCAGAGAGCCATGATTGCCAATCACCGGCTCTCTGCTTTGTCCTTCCAGCTCTCACTAGAATCCTGGGCTGTGGAGGGGACAGAAGGTGCTAGCTCAGGCTTTCAGCGCATCCATGAGAGGCTGAGTCCAGGCTTCTGGGCAGATCCCGACCATATGGTCAGAGCCTGGACTGGCTCTGAGACGTCAGCCGACAGCAAGCTTTAGCCCGCTGTTGGCTGAAAATGAGTCACAGAAGTGCACAGCTAAGTGAACTCCTGTAACCTACAGGAGAAGTATAGCCAAAAGAGCTTTGGCCATACTTCTCCTTTAAAGCAGGTTGATTGTTCAGCCTTTCCTTCTACTTTAGTACCTAAATTTGCCCTGTTCTCAATCTCTTGTAACACCCTCTCACAGAATGATCAGGCTGGAAGAGTTAAGCCCAGTACACTTTTTTCGTTCAACCCAGCAGGCTGAATGAAAAAAAAAAACTAAAGAGCTTGGGAGGATAGCTGAACTATTGTGTTCTGACAGAGGGAACGCTGTCCGCTGCTGTTCAGCATTAAGTTAAATGCAGAAAAATAAAAAATTTGCAAAATTAATTAGGTAAAGCAAATAAGCCTCAAGAGGCAAGGGTCTATCACATAAGCACAATAAGCTGTAATGTGACATTTAAGAGGTTAAACTTAAGAATCTATTTGAAACATGTTTAAATTTCTAAATGTGTCTCAAGAAACGAACAATGCAAAGCCAAACTTGCTCATGTACCTTAAACTCCTCCAATCCCTCTATGTTTGGCCTTTACTGTAACATTTGGCTTTAGGCCAAAGCTGCAGTGAACTGCCACTCTTCCCCATGGGAATGAAAGATAAATGAAGAAGCATAACTACCTTGACAGTGATAGGAGAACAAAACAAACTGCCACTGGAACCACACTAGGTACTGTATGTGAATAGCCAGAGAGTCCATTTCCTGGTGTCCGTGCAAAGATCTCAGTTTTGAGCAGACTTTCCTTTGGAGCCAGGATCATCATTTTTTTAATACGATTATATACTTGGTAGCGCAATAACACTAGTAACATCATCTTATTTATAAAGACATTACCCAATAGTTTTTTTGGTTCAGTATTTCCTCAAATTGTTCTTTTATAACATCTCATCAAGAGAACCCTTTACAAAAGATCAGCAAACACTTAACACAGGCTGCAATAACGTGTAACATACATATCGCCCATTTATGTTTTTCACAAAATGGAAGCTGCTGAGGGCCAAATTGGGAGGCTTTAATAACTCAAACCCCCAATATTACTGGAATAAAAATGGATTTAAAAGAAAAGAAAACACCAAACATTGAGGTCATTTCTGAACACAGACACAACAGGAGGATAATTGGGACTAGCGGGGGAATGCAAAATAACTAAAACAAAATAAAAACAAAATAAAAACAAAATAAAACAAAAATAAATAAAAATAAATAAAAAAAAATAAAATAAAAAAAAAAAAATGAAGGGAATAGAGGGATGCAGAAGACGATGAAAAAAGTAGGAAAGGCCACACACACCTGAAAGCATGGACGTAGAAATAAAATGGACAAAGAGAGCATAGTAAGGAAACACTGGAAGTAAAAAATAATAAAACTGCAAGAAAAAAAACAAACTAAAAAAACAAACTAACCAGCAGAACTGGGAGTTGAGGGCGAATTGGCTTGACTTCCGTGAACTGACACATTGGTAGCAGTCACAGCTGTTTTGGCAGCATAAATATTGGCTTCCTCTTGGAATTTACCTATGTTCTTCTTGTAGCGGATTCGCTTATTTCCGAACCAGTTTGATACCTACAGAAAAACACAAAAAATAGATTTTGATTTTAATTGTAGTCACGATAATACAGCAGATACTAGTTGGGAATAGAAGTGAATGCGGTATGTACATATAAGACTACGTGGTTGTAAGTCATCAACAAGCATGAAGCCTTGTACACTCTGCCAGTTTTTGCTTAATACAGCAGTTTTTGCCCATTCCTAAAATCGGGTAATACTTCACCTCCTGGGTTTTTTTTTTTTTTGTCAGTCCTTTCCCACTTTGCTTTCGGTTATTCTCTTTACTACACAATTTGTTTCTACGCAGATACAACCATTGATCATATAAGGGCTGAATACAGAATCAAGTTTAAACTGTAGAACAGAAATATATTCCATGGGATGGAAACCGTGTGGAACCATTATAGATTTTTTCTTTTGCATTTTTTTTTTTTTTCTTAATTTGGCATTTGCAATTATGCTATGTTTTTAGGGAAACCTGTAAACAGGGACGTCTTCTCATTTACATGTAGATTTGTCACCTTCTAGCTCTTGCCAAACTAAGAAGGCAGCCCAGTTATGGCACTTTTCCACTGCAAGTACTGGCTCGTACCGGCTCGACTCTACTCAGCCCTGCTTGGCCCGGTTTGCTTTTCCACTGCTGGTACCGCATGGTACGGTGTCGGAACGGTTCGGTATGGTACGGTATGGTTTGCTTTTCCACTAAAGTAGTACTAAAGTTAAGTGGGTGGGATAACAACGGGGTGGGTGGGATTCTCTGACCAATCAGTGGCTAGTAGTGACTGCATGCAAAGGATTGTGGGATATGGTACCAGTTTGGTACCTGTTGGAACCACAATCGAGTAGGTACTGTTTTTTCAGAGCCGTACCGTACCGTTCGGTTCCATGCAGTGGAAAAGCAAACCTATACCGTACCGTACCGAACCGTTCCGACCCTATACCATGCGGTACCAGCAGTGGAAAAACACAAAAGCGTGCCGAACCGTTATGGTTCCATGCAGTGGAAAAGAGACATTAGAGCTGGTACACTATACCACTTTTTAGAATATATAAAGCCAACAACTGCATTTTTAGTTTCGGAGAGAAAAAAAAAAAAAAAAAAAAAAGAGTAGAGAATGGTAAAACCTATCAGTTCTTTTTTGCCATTCTGTTGGAAAGATTTCCACTGGCTTCCATCTACAGCAGAAAATGAAATTAAATCTCCCTAAAATTACGGGGAAACAAACTTTTGAAAATTGTCACCCAAAAAGGTGTCCCCACTGGGTGATTTCACCCCGGCCCACCTCTTGCGCTGGTGCAAAATATCACATGACTTTCAGCTCCAGTGAGAACGTTAGCAGACAAATAGAGGGGGTGAATCTCCCCAGTGGTGACAAACCGCAATAATAAAAGGACAGGGGTTTGAACACTAACGCACTCTATCCAAAACAAAAAAAGTGTCCAAAGATAAACTAAAAGAAAAAAAAAAAGCGATAGATTATTCTTTTATTTTTGTCAGGGAGTTTTCAAGTTCTCCCTATGTTTGCGTGGGGCTTCCTTTGGGTATTTCGGTTTCCTTCCACACATGGTTGTAGGATGATTGGTTCCTATCTAAAAATGTGTACGCATTTCTGTATGCATGCGAGATGGGATCTTGGAATCTAAGCTGCTTAATAGCAGGGCTATAAAATAATAAAAGTTCTGTTCAGCATGTCAGCACTGAGCATTCATATTATTTGCTAGCAAAATTCAAATTCATTTTTAACAACCTTACCCGGTATGGAAATGTAATATGAACTTTGAGGTGGAGGGACAGATCTGTTATACTTAGAGGTGGAGGGACAGATCTGTTATCCAATTTCCGGTACATGAGGGTTCTATAATGCAGCACACACACGGAAAAACTACTTCTGCATACCCCAACCAGCTAGGTTATGTAGTTGCACTGCTGGAGAGCAATCACACTCACAACAATAATGCTGTACCTAAAATGCATTAGAAAGACTACAGAAGCAGGGAGGTAAATCCCAATTCAACCATATTTTTTCACTGCAAAACTATACAGTCACCAGAATACCATGTGATTAGACCAGACATGCTAGCAGACCTTCTTAATGATTGGAGCAATTTTTCATTACACGTGTTTATTTATGGTGCTCTATAAGGCTGGCCATACATTAAAGTCATATTAAAACACAGATTTAGCTTGCACAAAAAAAAAAAACAAAAAAAAAAAAACCAAAAAAAAAAAAAAACGTCATACTTACCTGATCTGTGCAGTGGTTTTGTACACAGCAGCCCCAATCCTCTTCTCAGGTCCCCCTGCCAAGTGCCCCCATAGGAAGCAGCCTGCTATGGGGGTACCCGAGCAGGCTTCCTCACGAGGCCCTGCTCAGTGTTTACATTCACACGCAGCGTGGCTCGACTCTGCCCTCCTCATTGGCTCACTGGCTTTGACTGACAGTAGCTGGAGCCTTTGGCTCAGCCAATGAGGAGGAAGAGACCCACTGCTCTCATGCACATTACTAGACTGAGATGGGGCTCAGGTAAGTATTAGAGGGGCTGCTGCACAAAGAAGGTTTTTAACACAGAGTACACGAAGGGGAAAAAAACTTTCAGCCTTGACAACCTTTTTAAGGCCCCTTTCACACTTGTAGGACTTGAAAGTCATGCAATTTTGATGCAACGCCAGTGTAATCTTGAGGTCTATGTACCTCAAGTCGCATCAAAGTGGGACCAAAGTAGTGCAGGGACTACTTTGAAGTCACTGCAACTTGAAATCGTACAGATATGAATGGCACCCCATTGGAAATCATGGGTTAGGACTTATAATGCGACTTTGCAGTCCCACGTTGCAGGACAAGTTGCACAAGTGTGAAGGGGACTGAGTAATTTTAGGTTGACGGACAGAATATCTTTTTGATGGAGGATTCCCCTCCACTGTGCTGCTGTATTTTGCCAGAGAGGTTTTTCTTGAATAAGAACACAATGATTAATGCAGGCGGCAGTAGTCGCACAAAAACAACCCGACAGGCTGGCTGTACTTATCAACTAAAGTGCAACCAGCCTGCCCATAGATGGATGGTGATTCAGTCAGTTCCTGCTGAACCAGCCGAATTTAGATCTGTCTATGGTTTAAAGGGGTTGTAAGGGCAGAAGGTTTTTTTTTTCCTAACGCATTCTATGCATTAAGATAAAAATGTCTTGTGTGTAGCAGACCCCTCAGCCTTCCTAATGCGCTAATACTTACCTGAGCCCCATCTTTATTAAGAGATGTTGCATGAGTGTCTTAGCTGCCAGGGACCCTCCTCCTCATTAGCTAAGACAGCAGCAAGGCGTGATTGGCTCCCACTGCTGTCAAAGTCAGCCAGCCAATCAGGAGAAAAAGGGGGCAGGGCCAGGCCGCGGCTCCAAGTCTAAATGAACACAGGGAGCGGAGACTTGGCTCGGGTGCTTCCACAGCAAGCTGCTAGATGTGGGGACACTCAACAGGAGGGAGGGGTCAGGAGCACAGAAGAGGGGCCAGAGAAGAGGAGGATCTGGGCTTCTCTGTGCAAAATCAACTGCACAAAGCAGGTAAGTATAACATGTTTGGGATTTTTTTGTTTTAAATGAGACTTTAAGTGATCCTATTAGCTCTCACAAGGTTGGAGTGGAACTATAGCTGTGTACTTATTACTACCAGTGCTCCATATCAAGCTCTGCATTTAACTTGTTTGGCTGGAATAGCAGAGAAAGATATTAATGCCATTAGCAACCTGTAATCTAAGTGGTGCCGTAAAGGGCAGACATTACCTGTGACACCGTTATGCCACACTTCTTGGCTAACTCCTCTTTGGCCTCTTCGCTGGGGTAAGGGTTACTGAGGTGTGAGTAGAAATACTCATTCAAGATTTCTGTTGCTTGCTTGTTAAAGTTTCTCCTCTTCCGCCTAATTAGGAAGAAAAATAAGATCATACCAGAAGCTGCAAAGTTCTTTCAGAATTTGAGAGAGAGAGAGAGAGAGAGAAGGAAAGAGAAGAGTAGCTTGAAAGCATAGCCAGTGAAAGACCTGAATTTCCCAATCCACAACCCTGATAAACATTGCATTAAACAGGAGATTTAAACAGTTTCTGAAATGAAAAAGAAATAAAAAGTTAATACTTTGACCCACTGACCAAGAATGTTCATACAGATCAGGTTCTGATTTCCTTCCAATTTTCCTAGCGGCTTGCTTTCTACAGTCTTGGCTCAAAATACTCAAGCGACAGCCAGAAAACCAGAATTTTCAGGTCAGGAGTGTTTAAAGTGTGTGCGAGTGCAAAATTACTTTTTTTTTTTTTTTTTAATAATGTATAGTACATATCTGCAAAATTAGCGCAATTCCTTATGTCTTATCCCTTTAAAAGGCCCAGTCTGCCTTTTGTGATCATTCTACCGTGTTTAAATGCTGTGCATGCACAGTGCACTCTTCTGTAACCGTAACGGCTGAGCTCATGCACAGCATTTGAACGAAGAGTGTGATCGCTTTAGTGCTGCTGGGGGTGAGCAGCTACAATTTGTTGTCCTATCAATTATCCAGGGTAGGACAGTACGGAAGTTTTTCTGCTAGGATTCCGGGATGACCTAAATGGCCTACCGATATGCCAGTTATAATAAGCAGCACTTTTACAAACTTCAGTGTATTTAATCTACTTTGACTGACTGCATAGCCTATTTTACTTTAAAAGGTGAACGTAGCCTTTAAAAAGACCCTGCAAGTACACAAACACTTCTGCTGATCTGCCAGAAATGCACTCCACTCCTAGTTTCTGTATGGTATCAGCCCTTCCCATTTGTCTTTTGATAAACGCCTAAACCCCCCCCCCCCCCCCTTGATATTTCCACAAAATAGGTACTCATTTTTAGGGACTATGTTTTTAGTGCAAGATAACAAGATGGGTTAAGCAATATCCTTAAACCAAACATTGTGTATATTAGGACAGCTGTGAATTTCTGAGCAATTGTTTTCTATGTGCCCTTTTCATGCATAAAAATGCAGCATTTCACCTTCATAATACATATTAGGATGCACGCATTATATGGAACATAACACATGCAGACTGGTGTGAACAGGTCTTAAAAACAATGAACTTCACTTATGTGATCCCTTTCGATCTGCTTAAAGCAGAACTTCATCCAAGAGGAAAGTACTCATAGGCGTGCGCACAGGGTGTGCCAGGTGTGCATGTGCACACCCTAATCACCCCATGTACATTAACATTATCACTTTTTGTGCTGGTAGGAAGATGGGAAAAATCTCTCTTACTGACTCTGCCATAAGAGAAGTCTTTAGGCACTTGCCTTTCAATGTGCCGGCAGGGAGATAAATGTGCTGTGGTTGATGTAGACAAGCACAAACATGTGTTTGAGCTTTGGGGTGCACACCCTAATTTAATAGGCTGTGCACGCCTATGGAAGTACTGCTTTTCTGCTCCCCCCCCCCCACTAAACTTTGACATTTTACATTTTTATTTTAATTGGTACCCGCTCTCACTCCTGCTCGGATAAACTGGGCACCGGTCACACAGGCCTCAGTTTGTATAGTAGTGGTGTGAACAGAAAGCGTTTACCATGCATTCGCAGAGCTTTCAGCAAGCTTTGTTGAAGCCCTTTCAACTCGGGTTTGTAGACGTTGAACACAAATCCTAATGGGAGTGCTGATTGCCACTTCAAACAATCTCTTCAGCACTACTTTAAGCTTGTTGAAAGCATGCTGATGCCTTGCTTAAAGCAGTTGTAACCCCTAAAAAAGAAGATTAAAAAAGGATCCGATTCCTTTAAAGCATGTTATACAGCACAGAAAACTCCTGGCTGATCCTGCCTGGTTTTGCCCTCTCCTCATTTAACTGATCACTGTTTATCATGGCTGCTGAGTCCTGACACCGTGGTCAGTTTATGTGCCTTTGTCATCTGCAGCTCTCCCCTGTCCTCCGTTCCCCTCTCCTCCCTGCCTGTCAGCTCCGATCTGTTCCCCTACTGCATCTATCATAACTCAATGACATTTCTACAATCCCCTCTGCTATATTAAAGAACGTCCCCAGTGTATGTTTTTTTTTTTTTTAAATGCCACTGTGTACCTCATTTTATAGCGCCGCTCACGTGACCGCCCGCCAATCTCCTCCTCTTCTCCTCCTGGCTGACGCCAGTGAGGTATTCTCAGCCCCTCCTGCTGTAGCTGTCAGATGAGGAGAGGGAGCTGCAGGCGGTCACTTGAGCTGCAATTAAATCGAGGTACACAGCAGTATTTTTAAAAAAGAAACACATACACTGGGGACTTTATTTAATATAGCAGAGAGGATTGTAGGAACGCCATTGAGTGGCTTAACAACCACTTTAAGGCCCCTTCCACAAATGGGAGTCCATCGGTTATTCTCAGCGGGGGATCGATCCGCTGATCCCCCGCTGAGCAGGGGGATGGCAGCTGTGTCTGCGCTGTGTGTGCGTAGACAGAGCTGTCAGGTTCCCGCTGTTCTCTATGCGGGAATTGGATGAGAACGGATCGCCTGTCCATTCTCATCCGATCCCATCCGATCCGCTGGATGGATGGAAAATAGGGTTTCCATCAGTCCAGATTTAATGGACAGGATTGGATCGGATGTCAGCGGACATATCTCCGCTGACATCCGATGCCCCATAGAGATGCATGGGGCATCCGTTCAGATCGCCTGAAAAACTGACAGGTGGATCTGAACGGTCCGCTAGTGTGAAAGGGGCCTAAGAGATAATCATCACTCCCATTAAGATCGGGTTCAAGATTTCCAAACAGGAGCTGAAGGGCGCTTTAAAGGCCTGTTCCACAGTTTTCTGCTTGTATAAGAGCAGTGTGAACAGCAAGCTTTTACATAGCATTTGCAGAGCTTTCAGCAAGCTTTGTTGAAATTTTTAAAGTGCTCCAGTTTGTAAATGTTGAAGACAGATCCTGATGGGGGTGATGACTGTCACCTTAAACAAGCTGATCGACTGCTTCAGCACTACTTGAAGCTTGATGAAAGCCTGCTGAAGTCAGACAATCACAGCTTTCCCATTAAGATCTGTGTATAATATTTTTAAAGGGAACTGAAGGGCACTTTAAAGGCTTAGAAAAAGCTGCTCGAAGCTTGCCAAAAGCTTGATGAAAGTTTCATAAAATCTTGCTGTTCACACTGCTCTTATACAAGCTGAAGCCCGTGTGAAACAGGCCTTAGGCGTCTTGCACATTGGGCATCAAAAACACTGCATTTAAGGGAGTTTGACTTTTTTTCTGCCTCTAAATGGCCCTCTATGTTAGCCTATGTGTCAAAGGCACACCTAGGTGTTTAGAGGCAGAAGCATTTAGGGGCAGAAAAAAAACATACCCACATGTTCAGGAGAGAAGAGTTTCATCAGAAAAAAATGTCTCCAAATGCCTAAAATCATCTAAACGTGAGGATGCGTTTGGCACTTGAGCGTTTAACTATTCAAATGGCCAGAATAAAAATTCAGGGTAATGGCATGAATGAACGTCCAAATACCTAACTCATCTAAACGTGTTTGCAAAACGCAGCTTTAGGCACTTTTTTTTCTGCCATGAGAAAAGGGGTTTAGAAATGCTGGGCAAATGACCAATGTGCATGAGGCCAATATGCCTTCTCGCCCTTTGATGTAAAATATTCATCAATATCCAAAATCATTCCATACCAACCACTGTTCTGCATCTTTAATATAATCTGTGTTCAAAGTCCCAGTCATGCAGATGCAACATGTGGTCTCTATTTAGGAAAACAGGGCACCTTTTCAACAGTGTTGTCAGGCTGTCATCACACAAATGCATTAAACGTATCCACACTAACACAAAGCTGGGTTTGTTCAGTAATGCAAACAGCAGTAATCATTAGAAATTGACTTTTAGGCATCTCAATTAAAATCTGTGCTGCTGTAACAAATGGTTATTGTTATTTGTGGATCATCTCCCCCCTCTTCATTGGAAATGTAACATTTTCTATAGAATGTAGCAGTAGTCAAAACTTTATGCCTAAAACCAAAAATAAAAAGGTTTAGAACCCCTATCAGTTTTTTTTTTTTTTTTTGCAGTCTCATTAGGGAGATCTCTCCTTGCTTCCTGCCACTTAGGCTCCATTTACACGAAAGCGTTATTTAAAGCTTTTTGCAGAAACACAGGACATTTTTAACATAGGTTCCTATGGAACACGTTCACATCAATGCATTTTTGTGCCTCTGTTTTTGGAAAGGGTCAGGGACTTTTTTTAAACCCAAAACGGTGCTTTGTTTGCTTTTTTGGTTCAATAGACTTCAATGGAGAAGCTGCAGAAAAGCGCGCTGTGCAATTTTTGCATTTTTAATCTGCCCAACAAAAAAATGCTAAACAAAAAAAAAAAACCAAAAAAAAACAAATCTCGGTAAAAAAAAACCCAGCAAAAAGCACTTCAGGAACACGCAAAAGCAAACTGCATTGGTGTGAATGGAGCCATAGGTCCCTTTCACATGTGCTTTCCCCCACCGTCAGACTCCACTTTGCTCAGCGGGGGATCGATCTGCCGATCCCCACTGAGACAGAATTGTTAGAGCCCCGCTCTCCTCTATAGGGAGATCTGATGAAAACGGACCACCTGTCCATTTTCATCTGATCCCACCCGATCCGATCCTCCAGATGGATTAAAAATAGGGCTACCATCCATCTGGATTTTACGGACAGGATCGGATAGCAGCAGGTGCCAGCAGACATGTCACCGCTGACATCTGCTGCCCTATAGGGGTGCATGAAATGTCAGATCAGGTCAGCCTGAAAAACTGACAGGCGGACCTGATCAGAAAGCCCGTGTGAAGAGGGAATCTGTACAAATCCTAAAGTAGCACCTTGGTCATTATACCACATAACTTTTTGCAATTGAATATGACTAGGTGGTGAGATTGGGGCTTCTCCCAATCTCCCCTCCAAAGTGATGAAATAATAACTTTTACAAATATAACATGTGCAAACAATTTCTTCTATTACAAATAGCATAAAATGATACATGCAGATAAAACAGGCTTGACTTCTCCTCCCTAGAGAGGCGGTTCACACCGCCGTCGGCACTACTTTGCCAGGGAACTTTGAGGCAACCTCATGGCTACTTCGAAGCAACTTCAGGGAATGCCTGGGTAATCTTCCTGTAATGTCTGATCCAAATCACATCAATTAAGAGAAGGATCCGACTTGGAGGTAACTTCCAATAGGGTCAGGGGCACCAAAATAGTTAGTATTCTGAAAGACTGCAGTTTGCAGTTAAGCGAGTTACACCTCCCCTCTGATGACAAGTACTATATATATATATATATATTATATATATATACACACACATATATACATACATCTATATCTATCCTGTGGATGTATAGTGCAGCTCTGACATTTGATGCTGATAGATATTTCGGAATATACTGCTCATAGTACACACGAAGTGTAGGCTCAAGTTAAAATAGCCATTTATATCCATGATACATGAACAAGAGATCAAATCAGACATTTTTAAAGATATAATTTTCATTCTGTTGCCTATAAATACCTCCTGTTAATTTCTCCCTTGTTTACCTGTAAGTAGGGTCAGGCTTGGGACTTATGTTGCATGTCCAAGAATGTAGTTATCAAGCAGCTGTCTTCTTGCTAGCTATGTTGTCGGAGAGCTGCAGGTTGGGGGGGGGGGGGGGGGGGGGACTCGTTTGACCTTGTCCAAAAAATGAATTGAGGGTTCTTCTTTAAAGGATAAGTTCAACCATACCCATATTCAGGTCACAAATTTACCGGCCCCCACACCCCCTTGTTGGCAATGCTGCTACAATCTAAAGAAAATGCATCTGTGTGGGGCTACGCCCACATTTATTTACAACATTCTGTCAATGAATGGACTACAACTACCGACAGCCTTTGCAGCTGTAGTTCTCAATGAACTACCATGACGGTGATGAGCACTGTGGTAGTTCATTGATTCTTCCTATCAGTGTAAAACTGCCTGTGCATACAATGTACGGGCAGACAGCTTACACTGCCAGTCAGCAGGAGACCTGTATGGCATCAGTGATTGCTGGTACAATGCTTTCCAGGCTCCTAAAACAAAAAACGAATTGCTATTTTTTTTACCTGCAAAAAATGTGCATTTATTATTGTTTGTGAAGGCCTCATGCACACTGGACGTTTTTACAGCTGCTGTTTTTGGCATCAGGCATTTTTTTCCTACAGCCAGTAAACTCCCCAGCATGTTCTCCTATGTGTCTATGCACACACAGGCTTTTGTCAGCAGCTTTTGCCAGGGGCCTTTTCTGGCTGGAAAAAAAAAAACTAACAAGAACTAATAGGTATGAAGAAGAGTTATTCTATAAAAAAAAAAAAAAGAAGGCTGAAAAAAAAGCAGCTATTTTTCTATTTATGCACGTTTTTGAGCCTTAAGCTTTTGTGGTAGGGTAGTACAGTTTTGAAAAAAAAAAAAACGCTAATGCAAAAATGCATTCTACAGCTAAAGCTACTGGCGTTTTTAGAATGTCCAGTGTGCATGAGGCCTAAATGGTGAACTTAACCATTAAGTAAAATCTGTTTTATCTGCATCTATAGTTTTTACATAGTGTGTTTGTAAAATGTATCACCTAAAAAAAAAAAGTCCCACTTTCACTTCTTACTCTTAGGCTATGTTCACACCTATGCGTTGCTATTTTTACAGGCGTTTTACACGGGTTTTTGCAGCGTTTTTAGGTTGACAAGTGACCAATAAAAAAAATAAACGCATGTAATCTGCCAAAAAAGAAGCTCATGTACTTTTTTGAGCGACGAGCCTTTTGCTTAAGGCGATAGAACGCTCAGATGCGAAGAGGGGACATTGAAATTAATGGGATTTGTCTTGTTGGGCGTTTTTAGAGCTGAGGCTTAGAGCAGAAAATTGCCAAAAAACACCTAGATGTGATAGAACCCTAACAGGATCGTACCTTTAGAACCAATTCACACTTCTACTCTAAAAAGTATAACTAAAGACAAACTTTTTTTTTTTTAGTTTTGGATACAGTGGAGAGGGATTAGAACACTTGTCGGTTTTTTTTTTTTTTTGTGGTCTGTGCTCCCAGTCCAGGAGAATTACCCTATTGTCTGTTTAAGAAAATCCCCAAATTTTAGGTTGTCCCCAGAAAAGTAAGAGGGTAAATCTTCCAATGGGGAACACTAGTTTTTGTGACCTGGAGGGCCCCAAGGAATTCCCTTAAAGTAGAACTATAGGAAAAATTTTTTTTTTCATTTTGGATAGAGCAAGCGGGGGTTATAACCCCCGTCAGTTTTTTTATTTTTTTGCCATCTGTGTCCTATTGCAGAGATTTCCCTTCACTTCCTGTCCCATAACCAAACAGGAAGTGAGCGAAAATGCATGTAAATTAGGGAAATTCCTTGGGGACCCCAGGTCACCAGAACTAGTGTCTCCATTGGAAGATTTTCACTCTATTAGTTTTCTGGGGACAACCCAAAATTTTTGATTTTCTTTAACTTTCAATGATAATGGTAAACAGGACAAAGACGGTGAATATCCTTAACGAGGGCACCGACTGCAATAAAAGCTGCCAAGAGTTCTAATATCTCTGCACTCTACCCAAACCAAAAAAGAAAAGGTTTTGCCTTTAGTTATACTTTAATTTTCAGGGATTTCAGCTCACTTCCTGTTTGGCTATGGGACAGGAAGTCAAGGGAAAGCTCCATGATGGGACACAGACGGCAAAAAACTGACAGGGGCCCCTACACAAAATGAAAAAAAAAAAAAAGTTTTAGAGTTCTACTTTAACCATTAAGTAAATTACACCAAAAGTGTGAAAAAATTGCAGTCCAATTTTTTGGGAGTTTTGGACGAGATAATGGGATTTTTGTACTTACCGTAAAATCTATTTCTCTGAGTTCGACTGACAGAGCGCTTCATAAATCATAACTACTGGGTTATATTGCCTCCTCCAGGAGTAGAACAAAAAACACCTGGCTATGCCCATGGGCAGTCCTCAGCTTAGTATATAACCCTCTCTACTCTAGGTAATCAGTTTAGTAGCAAGCAGTATTAGAAGTATCAGAACTCCTTAGAGGGGGTGGGAGCTGTGTCCGTCGATGCACAAAAGCAGTGTCAAAAGGAAAATGAGGGGTGGGGAAAATAACCCAAGGCTAAACATAAGTGCCCTTAACCAGGAAACTGGAGCCTTACCCGGGTCACAGGAGCCCCATCTGAAAAATAAAAGTTTAAAGAAAAACACCCCTCAAGAGGGAACAGCCCCTCTTAAACAGCAGCCTGCAAAACTTTGCAGCCAAAAGAAGCATCCGCAGATGCCAAAGTATCTACCTTATAGAATTTTGTGATGGTATTTACGGACGACCAAGTGGCCGCCTTGCAAACTTGCGATTTAGATGCCTGATGACAGAAGGCCCAAGAAGCACTCAGCGCCCAAGTAGAATGAGCAGTAACAGGGAAAGGTGGAACCTGACCTTTAATGGAATAGGCCTGAGCCACCGTCTGTCTGATCCATCTGGAGATGATAGCCGAAGAAGCGGCCAGCACTTTTCTTGGTCTGTCCGTAACCACAAAAAGCGAGTCTGACCTCCGAAAGGAGTCCGTAGCTGCCAGATTTACCCGAATCGCACAAACCACATCCAAGGTATGCAAAGCAAATTCCTTGGGATGAGCCAGCTTGGGACACGAGGAAGACAACACAATAGCCTTATTCTAATGGAAGCCTGAGACAACTTTGGGCAGGAATGATAGAAAGGGACGAAGAACCACTTTATCTCTATGGAGCACCAAATAGGGACTGCGACAGGATAATGCCGCAAATTCCGATACCCTGTGGGCCAAGGTAATAGCCACCAAGAATGTCACCTTCTGGTATAATGTAGACAAGGGAATCTCCCGAATATTCTCAAATAGAGGTTTCTGGAGAATCAAAAACACTAAATTTAAATCCCATGGCGGCAAAAGACTGTAGGTGAAGCCACATGTCGAACCCCTTGAATGAAGGTACAAACTAAAGAGTGCTTAGCTAGGGGTGTCACTCAAAGAAGATTGCCAAGGTAGACACCTGGCCCTTGATGGTACTCAAGGACAACTTCTGAACGTCACGTTGCAGAAAGGTTAAGACCCGAGCCACAGAAAAGAATCAAGGATAAGTGCCAATCAACTCACACCAAGAAATGTACACTTTCCACGTACAATGGTATATCTTGCTGTAAGATGACTTCCTTGCTTTTACCATAGTAGGGATGACTGATCCAGACAAACCTCTATACCTGGCTTTCAATAGCTAAGCCATTAAAACCAGCGAATGTAAAGCAGAATAGTAGATTAGCCCTTGGGACAGCTGGTGTTTTCTGAGAGAAAGCCTCCAAGGGACGTTTACAGCCACCAGGATGACTGGAAGATTGTCACTCTTGATACCTCACACTCTTGATACCTTACAGGAACTGCGGAAGCAGCCTGAGCCGAGGAGGATACTGGCCTTACCGTGGCCCTTGGATGCCTACGGCATCTGCCAGAGGAACCCGTGCTCCAGCCACAAACTTTGGTATCCTCCTGTGGAGTCGAACCTGCTAAAAGGAGTTGCGTGTAGGATTGTGCAAACAGAACTGTCTTGAATGTGGATACCACCAGACTCAGAACCTGTATGCAAATCAGGAGAGAGAACTATCTGTGTGACAGCAGCCGAAGAATCATGGCCTGTGGTTCCTGAAATTTGTCCAGAGGAAGGACCACTCTGGTCAGAATTAAAAAAATCAGACGTAGGTAATTAAATTCCCTGTACAGGGATAGGGGGGACCTTAGGTAGTTCGGAGAATACCTGAACCTTTGCAGGAATTAAATCCGCATAAGGAGACTCCGGACCTATAAAACCTTAAAAGAACAAAATTTGCCCCCCTTGCTGGGTACCCCCCCCAAAAAACATTTTGCAGATCTCCTTGACGCGCACGAAAGAAGTCACCCCAATAATGGGTGAGGGCAGACCTTCGTGCTAAAGGGGTCTTGTCTGCGGGTCCAGAGAAGCTAGCTCTAGGCTTACCAGACCAAGGATGCTTGGAACCTCCCGTGGAAGATTTGAAAGATTCATTTCCCTTATTCTCTGTTCCAGAAGCACAAAATAATTTTTTATGTACTGAGAAGGAGGGCCTCCCTGTCTGCAACGAGGCTCCTTCCCTTTCCTAGACTGTGGCAGGAAGGTACACTTCATCCCCGTGATACCCTTAATGATGTCATCCATGGTAGCCCCAAACAGGCGATCGCCTTGAAATGGCAGATCAATAAAAGCTTTCTTGGAGGCTTAGTCTGCAGACCAATTCTTAGGCCACAGCATGCGCCTAATCAACACTGCTGAAACAGAAACTTTGGACTGCACAGGAGCTGTATCCAAAGCTGCATCACAAATAAACTGCAGCCCATGGACCAACTGGCCTGCTAAATCAACATAAGCAACGGGGACCTGCTCACCACCCCCCAGACCATAGCGCAAAAGCTTGGCCTATTCAGTTAGGGTCTGAGACACCAGGGCTGAGGCACAGACTGGTCACAATCCCGAACCAGCCATAGTAAGCATGCTGCACACCACAGCCTTCCTGTCAGCCGGGACCTTAAAGGATGGGGATTCCTCTACTGGGATCATGGTTGCTTTATTCAACCTGAAAACAGGAGTGTCCACCACTGGTGAACTAGTCCACTATTTTAAATGTGATTCCTCAAAAGGGTAACGTAGATCAAAACATTTGGGGACCACAAAGGGTAATTTTGGCTGTTCCCATTACTTACAGGAAAACCTGTCAAATAAGGCACATAAGGAAACACCTTTGGAGTGCGAGGGGACTTCTGCATACCAAGCGACACAGCCACGTTCGTGGCTACATCAACTGCATCCTCCATTTTAGTCTCACGCACTGCAGTGATAAATGCGTCTACCAGCGGCTTTTCTTTTCATTTGCTGCTGTGACCATGGAGGAATCATCCTCACTATCAGATGGATCGGGGGGTGTGATATTAGGTCCCCCTGGACGGGCTGTGTCCACGGTGGCATCAGGCTCAGAATCAGATAACAGACTGAGCAAGGGAAGGCGAGGGGACACTTCCTCCTGGGCCTTTGCCCACGTGTCACTTCTACCCGGGACACTCCATGAGGGGGTCAGTGGGGGAGATGTGACCCTAAAGCTCCATAAAGGAAAGGAAGACCTTGCTGTACAAAAACGATCTTTTGGAACCACTAAAAGATCCCCTCAAGGCTCAGGGTACCCATCAGCAAAGAGAGAGAGAGATAACAAGGACCCCCAAAGACTCACCCTACCGACCTGAGGAGCGCTGAGAATTCGAACCCAGCATCATCATGAACACCATCCCTGTTCATGTGTCTCGGGCATAGGAAGAGGAAGAGCTTTGGCATCCCCACTAGGCTTCGTCGTCTCCAGGACTAAGGGAAAATGGCCGTGTGACATCATTGGGCTACACAAACATGGCTGCCAACCGGAGACCAGCCAGACTAAGGAAAAACGGCCCACCGTGACATCACGCCAGCAGCTACAGCATGCTGCTAGGATCTTCCCTGCACCCTCTGCAACGGTGTACCCTCTGTAAGGGGACCCTCCCTGAAGGTAGGACACACGTTTAGGGGAGACTCCACTGCGCACTCTGCACTGGGACCCCCCCGGCGCTATATGCGCACTCTGCACTGGGACCCCCCTCTGCACTATACACACACTGCAAACAGTAGGGCATGCACCTAGGGGGGTTTCCTACACTGAGACCCCTCCAGACTACCAGGGCAGAACGCACAATATCCCAGGACCCTTACAGAGTGGGGATAGCAGGGGAGACCACAGGGGTTTCTGCTGCATCCTCTGCCCTGGGACCCCACCAGATTCCAGGTCCAGACAGTAGGGAAAGAGTGGGGGAAGCCAAGCTCACTGAGGGATTTAAAGATGGGAGGAGGGAACCCGCAGGCAGGTCCGGCCGTTCCTGGAGGTTACCCGTGCCCACCCCAAAAAAACGCCATAAGGGGAGGGGGGGGGGTGGGACTGTGCTTACCCTTCCATGGTGCGGGCAACGCTCCGGACAGAATCCTTGTCACCGAAGTAGGGGAGCTATTGGCCAAGGCACTGCTGCAACTCAGACCCAAGCCCAGACCTATGCGACCCTGCGAGGCGTTTACCTCACGGGCCAGCCTCTGTCTACGCACTTGCTGGCAGGGCTGGGGGGACCACTGGATCTAGATTATCCAGCCCGTCGGCCAGCCTGGCAGTTGATTGTAGATCTCCAGAGAAAAAACAAAAAAGATTTAAGGAAGGAGAAAAAAAAAAAAAAAATCGCTAGGACCAGAGACAGAGGCGTAACTAGAACCTTCAGGGCCCCGATGCAAGAAACCATGAAGGGCCCCCCCAGATCCCTGGCCGGGGCCCTTCCCTTCAAGCCCAGGGCTCTTCCCACTAATCCTGGGGCTCTTTACTCTCGTTGCATGGCCTTTTATTACGGTCCCGCAGCAGGATCCTTTCACAAGTTCTGCAGTGGGCTCCCTTCCTGCAATCTTGGGGCCTCCCCACAGTGGTGCAATGCCAGGGCCCGGTCGCAAGTGTGACTTTTGCAATCCTGGAAGTTCACCCACTGGTTTGCTACTGGGCCCCATGGAGCATGGGGCCCGGTAGCAATCGCAACCCCTGCAACCCCTGTAGTTACGCCCCTGACCAGAGATATCAGCCGGTAGTCTAGGTCCTTACTTCTGACAAGAAAGATTAAAACCGATTACCTAGAGCTGAGAGAGGGGTTATATACCAAGCTGGAGACAGCCCATGGGCGTAGCCAGGAGTTTTTTGTTCTGCCTAGTCCTATCCCTGGAGGAGGAAATATAACCCAGTAGTTATGATTCATGGAGCTCTGTGTCCGTTGATGAACGAAAGAGAAATGAATTTTTAAACTTTATATTGCTGTTCTCATTGGAGTGATTCATCAATCTCTATGTAGTCACTAGGACAGGAAGTGAGCATATTCTCTCTAACAGAGTTGGAAAGTGATGGAAATTCCAACGGGTTTTCCAGTGGAGAAAAATCCCCTCTCCTTCTGTGTGGTCCCTGGGACAAAATGCAAAAGACAATCTCCGCAAGAGTGAACGCCTCAAAAATCTGACGGAATAAGATCTAACATTGTGTACTCTAACTTTAACCTAAAATGTATGGTCTCAAATTCAACATTAAGCAACAATTATTGTGGCATACATCTATTCTAACCTATGGCTTTGTCTTATGGATTTGGCGGGTGTAAAAGCAGTCTTTGTGGTTCGTTTTTGATCATAATGCCTTACGGAGTACATACAGCTTTCTGAATAAAACATTTGGAAATCCACTATGGCCTCACCGAGCATCGAGGAAGCGGGAGCGAAGAATCATTACAGCTTCACATGTGCTTTGCTTGAGCTGCATCTGGATAGAGCTAAACTTTCTGTGAATAATTCCAACCATGCGTTCAATCTCTTTGGGGGAAATAGGTCTGGTCCGGCTCTGTTCTCGTAACAGATTCATCACATGTGTTGTGAATTCGTTACAGGCCTAAAAGGGAATAACAGGACTAAAGATGTGATTTATGTCATTCTTTTTGTAAGTTGACTTAAAATCTTGCATGCCAAAGTTCATGCACAGTTGTCATTTACATCTCATATAATCTACATATAATAGCTTAGTTGTTTCTACATTGCTTTTTCAGTACACATTGGGCCTACAAATTTGTCCATCAGGTTTTAACGCATTTGTTTACTCAAAATCACAATCCATAAAGTAACAATTAAATATACTAATGACCTACAATAAAAAATAAGGCCTTGTACACAGCTGCATGTATGTATAAAGAGCAGTGTGTACTGCAAGCTATTGAAAAGCATTTATAAATCTTTCAGCAAACTTTAAAGGCAGCTTTCAAAGCAAACCTCAGCTTCAGTTTAAATATATTAAAGGGTAAGGGCTCTTTCCCACGGTCCGCCTCCGTAGGCGGATCCGTGCTGCTCAGCAGGGATCGATCCGCGATCCCCGTTGAGCCGGCGGATGACAGCTCCGTCTCCGCTTGCAGTGCGGAGAGGGAGGTGTCACAGCCCCCACTGCTCTCTATGGGGAATCGGATGAGAGCGGACTGCCTGTCCGCTCTCATCCGATCCCATCCCCAGGATGGATGGAAAATAGGGTTTCTATCCGTCCGCATTTCATGGACAGGATCGGATGCGGATGGCAGCGGGTGTCAGTGGACATGTCACCGCTGACATCCGCTGCTCCATAGGGCTGAATGGGGCATCCGATCAGATCCGCCTAAAAAACTGACAGGCGGATCTGATCAGACCGCCCGTGTGAAAGAGCCCTAAAGTCACTCAAACAGGTACTTACCAGACCAGGAGTCCAGGGCTGCCTTCACCATAACAAATTCTTAATCAGGGTTTGAATCCCAGAGCTGCCATGTTGGATGTGGGAGCCGGCAGTGACTTCCTAACATCTTACAGCCTGCTCCCCACTGCACATGTGTGAGATTGTGTAGCATTGTAAAGGTGGGTACACACTAAGAAAATCGTCCAGTTTTCCCCAATGTTTCACAGAAAGTCAGAACAGAGGATGGAAAATGTACGATAATTCTCTCTAATGTACGACAAAGACTTTTTCTTTTTTATTGTTTCTGATCATGCGCAGTGTTTCATATCTGATTTTTCTCATACGAAAACAGTACAGATTAAACTAAAATTATTTGTTATGTTCACATACAAGAAAAATTTTGGCGTTGGTTCCTGCAGAAATTTTCATTTGGAAAGTCAAATCAGATGTCGAAAGTGGTGTACACAATATACAAAAAAAAAAAGAAAAAAGAAAAAAAAAAAAATCGAACGTTCGAGCCTTGTATGGAATTTTTCTTCCGATTTTCTCAAAGTGTGTACCCAGCTTAAAGCGGTAGTATACCGCTTTTTGACACTTAACCGGCACGGTTTAGGAGATATTTGCACTGCATGCAGCCGCGCATGCACTCTGAAGGACCTTCAGCTTTCCATGCTGGGAGCCTGCCGGAAAATTACTCCCCGCACATGACGTCATCGTGGCTCCGGCCAATCACAGCGCCGGAGCTGCCGAACTCAGAAGAGACGCCGAAGGATCATGTCAGCTCCCACAGCAGTGTCCGGGGGTCCGTGTCAGGGCTTCGTTCTAAGGTAATACATAATGAGCTAGTATGCGATGCATACTAGCTCATTATGCCTTTGTCTTGCAGTTTTTTTTTTTCAGGTTTACAACCGCTTTAAGGTCAGAAACAAACCACAAAATAAAACCTTTGTCGTATGAGAATCTTAGTAAATTTCTTTCCTACATGCTGTGAAACATTAAGACAGGATGATTGTTCACCCGATTTTTTTATAAGTGCCCACCTTAAAGCAGAACTCCATCCAAAAGGGGAAGTTCCCCTTTAAGGTCTACTCCCCGAATCCTGTTCGTGAAATTGAGTTTTTGGGGAAAGGGGGGAGTGGGTACCCAATTAGGACAGGTAACCGCTTCCACTTCTGTTCCGGTCGCCTTAAAACTAAAAATCTCCAGTACTTCCCTGTTAATAACCTCCTGAGGCACAGTGCACTTCCCAGGAGGTGGCTTGAAGACTGGTCCTGCCGCCTCCTGGGAAGTGCACTGTGCCTCAGGAGGTTAGTAACAGGGGAGTACTGGAGTTTTTTTAGTTTTGATTTTTTGTCTATGGTTTGCACAAAACTAAAATCATTTTGCAAGTCAATATCCCAAACAGAAATCATAATCTGTTATTAATTCACAGCCTTTATTTTTTTAAAACCTGAATTAAACTTAGCTGCTGGCACCCAGGGTTTTTGTTAGGAAAGCACAGCATATTTGCACAATTTGGCAGACATACCTGCCACAGAGACCACTCCAATGCTGCTATGTCCATCTTCACCTGGTCTTCGGGGTTTCAGTTCTTTGGCCATCCTGATTGGCCCGCTTGAGATGACGCATGCAAACCAGAGTTCTTTTTACAATAAAATCTGCCTGCCAGTAATGTTTTTATTTTTTTAAATAAGACTTTAGTATTGTTTAAGGCCTGTGCTTACTATCATCAAAATGGAGCCAAAATACACTTTTAAAGCGGTAGTAAACTCTGCATTTTGATTTTTACCTACAGGTAAGCTTATAATAATGCTCACCTGTAGGTAAATGAATATCTCCTTAACGTGCACCATTTTGGAGATATCTGCTTGGTTGGCAGCAGGTGACGTCACTGGCACATACGCTATGAACAGCATTCCCGTGCTGTTCCTTCAGAGCTCTGTGCTGTGGCAGTTACTCCCGCGCACAGGTGTGATGTCACGGCAGCATGGCCATTCAAGAGGCTGGTGCCTGTGAACCCAGAAAGAAGACCTAGTGAAGATGGAAGCCTCTGACAGCGCCGACAGCGTGCCACCAAAAGGGTTTCCTTCCAAGGTAAGTATCAATGTGCCAGTATGCGATGCACATTATGCCTTTACCTTGCAGGGAATTTTTTTTTTTTTCAGTTTCAGAGATCACTACCGCTTTAGGAGCTCATTCACGCTGAATGCAGAGTTGTTGGTTTGCACTAGCAGGATACACTGCCGTTCCTGGTGAAATAAACTGTTTACTTTTTCCCTTTTTTGTGACTTTTTATTAGGGCTCTGCACAGTGTGACGCGGTGGACTGGGTTGCACCACACTGTGCTGACAAACAACTGCATGCTGTACTTTTTTTTTCAGCACACCCCACAGTAGCACAGTGGTATGAGTTGACCATGTAGAGAAAAAGGCTTTTGCCATGTTTTGCACTGGGACTGTGCTAGGTAGAGATGGGCTCGGGCGTGTTCGAGTTCCCATGTGCCCAATCCGGCCAGGAAGCCAACACTGCACTCCGCTAATCACAGGCAGTGAGACATTTCCTGATCCGCAGCTGCGGAGACCTGGAAATGTCTCACTGCCTGTGATTAGCGCAGTGCAGTGTCGGCTTCCTGGCCAGATCGGGCACATGGGAACTTGAACACGCCCTAGCCCACCTCTACTGCTAGGCAAGGGTGGACAATGCAGTCTCAGCACACCTAGTGTGAAAGGCCCCTTAAAAGTTTTCAACAAAGATGCTTGAAGCAGATTGAAAGCTTTGCAAATACTTTGTAAAAGCTTGCTGTACATACTGTTCTTATATACGAACTGCAGCCCATGCGCACAAGTCCTGAAAGCAAAGTAGAAAGTGTACTAACCAATCAAAATGCAATGAGTGAAACAAAACCATTTCAAGATGGAGACTGGTTGGTGCAATACTCCTTATGCTGCAATACTGATTGCAAACTAATCAAAGACACAAGATGTTAAAGGGAAACCAAGTACATATTTGACTTCATAAAAAATAAAATTCGACATGTCCCACACAGTATTAACACAAGTCCTATATAAACAAGTGTGGTAAATAGTAACAAGTGTGTGATGGGGCTAACAACAAGAGTTTAGCCTGTAAATACAAAAAATGAAAAGAAAAAAAAAAAAAAAAGCTGTGACATATGTACAGTATAAAAATGCTATGCAGCCTTTGGATCGTTGGCATGGATCAGACAAAGGTATGATCCACTATTTTCTGTGTTCGATTATAATGACCCCCACAGTCCTTTCATTACCTGTTCATATTTCTCTAACTCTGTGTGATAGATTTGTCGGATCTGGGATAATTTTGCTCTGTAATCTGAATGTTCCACTGAGTTGTCTGACCCCGCTCCTCCTGAGGCAGCGGCTGCTGCTGCGGCTGCTGCAGAACCTCCACCTTTTTCAGGGCCCGCTACACCTTCCGCCAAAAGCATGTTATCCAACCTCATCAGCTGTGGATCTGCTGGCTCTTCCTCTTGTGCTCCCCGAATACTAAGGACTGAAAGGAAAAGAGAAGCAAGTATTAATAAAAGCAAACAAAATGTACAAGACAGATTTAATGAACATTATTGCTTTAATGAAATTTAAAATGTTCAGTTGCAAGCTGTTGTATGGACATGACTTAAAGCTGAACTCTGGGAAAATGAAGAAAAAAAAAAAAAAAAAGCAAATTTTAAGCCAGGGTTCCAAGAAAAATTACTTTTACTTACCTTGTACCTTTCTCCCGCAGGATCCCTGCATACTATTAAAGACCGGCAATTGCACCCTCCTCTCTATGAGCAGGCCCTCTAATGTCAACATGTACAATGCAGGACCAATGAACTTGCATTGACGCGAGGACACCAAGAGCTCACGCACAGCCTGGAGTGCCAAGAGTTGAGCCCAGATGCGAAGACGAGAGGAATAAGTGTCGGTTCACACTGATCCGACTCGAAGTCGCCCGACTTCGGGCGACTAATGAAGTCGCCCGTGCTCCGCGACTTCGGAGTGACTTACGACACTCATAATGGAAGTCAATGCAAGTCACTCCGACTTTGCAAAAAAATAGTGCAGGAACCTTTTTCTAAGTCGGAGCGACTTGAGTCGCTCTGATTAAAACGGTTCCATTGCACAGCATTGGAAGCTACTTGTCAGGCGACCAAGTAGCCTGACAAATCGGATCAGTGTGAACCGGCAGTAAGGCAAGTGTTTTTTCTTTCCTGTTCCCCTAGGCATAAGCAAGCTTTATACTCTTGCACTGCAGGGCAAGCCTGCCCTGGTGCAAGGGTTTTTTCCCTTGAGTTCAGCTTAAAGCCCTCTTCTTCAAGCTAAAGTGCCCTTTGAAAAAAGCTAAACAAATTCCAACCCCATCAATTTAGCCAAAGTAAAGACCCTCACTGCCTTGCTTGCATCTTGTGATTTGCTGGTCCCTGAACCAGCCGTCCTCAGAGATTAGCCATCTTCATCCCAATGTTGGGCAATGAGTGGCTTTATTTTTCTAGAGGTGGGCCAATATAATTTCAGAGGCTGCTGGAGAATATAATCACTGTATAGTCCTTTGTGCACAGGGTAGTGAGGAACCTGTATATGCCTGGATCTAAAGCACTGTTTTAGAATCTCTGACAATTCCAGAATTGCATTAAAATGCGGAAACGTTTGCGATGCCTTTCTTTTTTTTTCTTATTGGCACCCCAAAGGCAGTGTGATTTTGCTGCAATTGATGTGCAATAAAATGCATGAAAATTGCAGCTAAAAACAAAATAACCCAATGCCAGATGCACCTGGCTCTGTGGCAAAATTTGGTATATGATCTTCTATAGTGCGTTTTTGTACCGGGAGACCTGCTCAAATGAATGCTGGTATCCAAAAACAACCCACAAAAACGTGTAAAAATGTTTTTCCTAAAAAGCGGCACATCATCAGGTGTCTCTGCAGTATGCTTAGGTATGAAAGAAGCCTTAAGCTGGTCATACATGGCTCAAATTTCTGCCAATTGTTGCTGCAAATAAGCAAAATTGAGCTGTGGGTGGCCTTGATGGCACCACCTGGCTCAACAAACTTCAAATGAAAAATCAAAGGAGCTGGGTGGAAATCTGTCAGTCGAACAGTAACCACATCCAATCAGATGCAGAGTATTCAAGCAGCGGCTGGTGCTGTGGTACCTTGAATACAATAGCTGGCTGTGCAGATTCCTCCATTGATGCCATTTAGTGTGGATTGGGGAATTATTGATTTTTTTCTTATTTCATTTCCACAGGCATGTATTTATATTTACCAATCTGACAAGCAGGGTGCAAGCATGTTTTTCTTTTCACAGTGCATCAACGCTTTAAGAGTAGACATCCCTTCTTCCACAGTACAATGATCATACATGTTTCATTATTAGAATACAGGATTTATATAGCACCAGCAGTTTGAGCAGCACTTTACAAAAAAGAGAGACTGTACAGTTCCAGCACAATTCAAGACAGGAGGGTTAGAAGGATCCGGTTTGTAAGAGCTTACAATCTGAAAGAGGAGTTCCTAAAAAATCAATATGTAAATGAAGATTTACATTAGTAAAAAAAACAAATGCTTTAAAAAAATCTATGGGGTTGATTTACTGAAACTGCAGAGTGCAAAATCTGATGCAACTGCATAGAAACCAATCAGCTTCCAGTTTTTTTTCTGTCAAAGCTTAATTAAACAAGCTGAAGTTAGAAGCTGCACCAGATTTTGCATTCTCCAGTTTTAGTAAATCAACACCTGTATCCAGTTTCCAATTCACTGAACACATACGGGAAGGGGGGGGGCTAATTCATTTGTGTAAATTTTGGGACATCTTCTGTGTGCCAGTTCAACAATGGCAGCATACAAGTTCTATGTTTTGCCTTGCCCGCTGCACCAAATCCTATTAAAAGTGAAGTGTAACAGTTTCTATAAATGTCGGACAGCGTGCACCATAATAATCAAGCACCGGCACCTATACTGGTAAAAAGCGTGAAATGTACACTATGACCAGAGTGGTGTACATACTGTAGCGAGGAAAAGCGGATAGGAAGGAGCAATACTGCAGGAAGGAGAGAAGCTGGCTGTGGATGGATTATCAGAACACCACTATCACCAAACAAATGAATGAATGAATGAATTAACTGCCCAATGAATTAACTGCCCAGAAACATTTAGGGCTCACTTGCAGTCAGGAGGTGGTAAAAAAAAAAGAAGGTGGTTGAGCTGCAGTTTTGCCAACCACCCTGCCCCCCCCCCCCCCATATCAACTGCAAAGGCAGCATCCACAAAGCTTTGCAGTCAAAATGATAGCCATTGTGCCATTCCGCAGGCAGTACTGCTGCTGAACACAACCCACTCCCAGTGTTGCCAACCGCCAGTAATTTTACTAGCAGCCAGTAAAAAACTGCCATTTTTCTCCTGCCAGTAAATGTCGGTGACAGAAAAAGTTTGCCAGTAAAAAATATGGCTGTGACGCTCAGCTCAGAACTGTGCATGCAGTTTCAATCCGGAGCTGGCAGAGACCATCTAAGTGCCTGCTACAGTGTGTTCGGGTGGGGGGGGGGGTTGTGTCTGCCGGAGATGGTGCCTGAGCATGTTGTGCGATGTCATGGTGCAAGTGAGTCAAGCTGGGAGCGGGACTGTCAGTGCTGTTTAGACTGGAGTGGACTTAAAGCGGTAGTATCCCGCTTTTTCACACTTTTACCTACAGGTAAGCCTATAATAAGGCTTACCTGTAGGTACAAATAATACCTCCTATATCGGCATGGTTTAGGAGATATTTACAGTGCATGCAGCTGCTCTCGCGAGCGGCGCATGCGCTCTGAAGGTCCGGGGGACCTTCAATTAATTTGCCGGGAGCTTGCCGGAAAATCACTCCCGCGCACATGCGCGGGAGTGACGTCATCGCGGCTCCGGCCAATCACCGCGCCGGAGCCGTCTCTTCCGGCCAATCACCGCGCCGGAGCCGCCGAACCCGGAAGAGACGGCGAGGGATCATGGCAGCGCCCGCAGCGATGTTCGGGGGTCCGTGTCGGGGCTTCGTTCTAAGGTAAGTTACACATAATGGGCTAGTATGCGATGCATACTAGCCCATTATGCCTTTGTCTTGCAGGTTTTTTTTTTTTTTCTTTCTAGGGTTTACAACCGCTTTAAGGGACCACCTGGCATGGAGAGAGAGACTGTCACTGTGACTCAGGAGGGGACGTGTTGTGTTGGAAGGTATCATCATCTGTGTCACTGTGAGAGTCAATTTCATGTGTGTGTGCGGCTCATTCTAATTTCTTGCCCTCCTGTGTCCTGTCCCTGAGCTACTTAGTGTATCAAAAATAAAATTAGAAATATTTTTTTTTTTTTGCCTTAATATCTACCTTAACCGCTTGCCGACCGCCGCACGACTATTTACTTCGGCTGTCAGCCCCTCCCAGGCAAAGCGACGTAGGGCTACGTCGCTAGCCTGTGAGGGTATAGGGAGCGAGCACGCGCCGCCGGAGGCGTGCTCCCACGCGGTCACGGATTCTCCCCCCCCGCGTGCGCCCGACAGACCCGATGTTCGCCGGTCACTCGCGATCGTCCGTTGGAGCAGGAGAAAGGCAGGCGGCTAATGTAAACAAGCCACCTGTCATTCTCCCGTGTAAGAATAGTGATCATACGGTTCTACTTTTTGCGATTTTTTTTTTTACCAAACTTATGTAGCATAAAACAAATTGGCCTAAAATGTTAAAAAAATTTTGATTTTTACATTTTTTTGGCGGAATTTCATATAAAAAAAAATGTGAAAAATATTGTTATTTTTGCAAAATTTACACTCCTTTTTTGTTTATAGCGCATGATCAAAAAATCGAAATACCACCAAAAGAAAGCTCTGTTTGTGGGAAAAAAAAAGGACATCAAATTTGTTTAGGTACAGCGTCGCACGACCGCGCAATTGTCCGTTAAAGTCACGCAGTGCTGAATCGCAAAATAGGCCCTGGTCAGGAAGGGGGTAAAATCTTCCGGGGCTTAAGTGGTTAAATCACATTGCTAAATGCATATTGTACTCGTTTGTAGCCTAAATACTGAAATGTGAACTTAAAACTATAATTTTGGAACTTTTGAAAAACTTGACTGTGCCAGTAAATTTTGAGTGTGGTGTCAGTAAATGTCAATCTGGTAGGTTGGCAACTCTGCCCACTCCACCGAATGAGGCCACACTGCAACAGCCCGTAATGCACATGGTTGCAACATAGTCGTGTGGCCATTTTAGGGTTAAAAATGGTGTTAAGGATGCAACATATGGTCTCCTTGCCTCCTGTAATACGCCTCTGAAAAGCAATTTACTGCACATTGCTTTAAAGAATGGGTGCCAAGGTCTGCCTCAAATGTAAACTTTGCCTCAAGTGTGCATATAAATATTGGCACCTTTTTCTCTAGGCGGCAATCTTTGTCAATTCCCCCAATTGTGTTCTATGTACTGTAGATGTATCACCACCTCTCCTGTACAACTATTACAGAATGTGTATTCATTTGTCCACTAGGGGGCTCCTGTTCTTTTATCATTGGAATCCCTGAACACACAGAGAATTCCATGTTCGCTGCATGGCGTGCCACAAGGATCATCCTGATTTATAGAGGAATTTAAGACATCACAAAAAAACAGCACCCTCCACTTCCCTGTACTCTATCCACTGAGAACTACATTCAAAGCCACTATTCCTATGAACAAAACATCTGTAATTCCCCATTTATTAAACACAACAGGAGGGCATGAGGGGCAATTCATCAGATGCCATATCCAAGTCTGCATTTACATTTGTGTAGCGTGACAATCAAGCATCATGTTTTTGTGAAGTTTTTTGGTCAGGCATCTAAGCAGCCCATGTGCGACCTACATGTGACACGCCAAAAGACACAAATGACCCAATGGAACCTTCCGTTTTTATAAGCACATTCAGCAGCTGATTTAATTACTAAGTATAGTGTCCTGATCTTTTACCTTGTGTCTATGTTTTGCTTTAGGCTGGTGCCATGATCACTGCCCCAGGTTTCCTGAATCAGGGGGGCGTCTTCTTGCAGCATCCTATGGATCCACCATAAAGGGACTAGAGTTATGTCTCCTTACACTATGTGCCTCAATAGAAACACACAACCCCATAGCCTAGGATGGCAAGGCACTCCATTCTTCTCCCCCCCCCAAATTTAACAGACAGGCTTGAGGTTGCACTGTCCATGTTTAATTGTTTCTGGTGAAGACCAGAAATTCAGGGAAGCAGTACTGAGAGAGCAGGAGCCAGCAACACTGAAAGTTGTAGGCTCAGTTCACACTAGCAAATATGGTCTGACCGTGATGAGACTTTTTACTCGGACATTGAGGTCATATCAGGGCGGCACAGTGGTGTAGTGGTTAGCACTTTCACCTAGCAGCAAGAGGGTCGCTGGTTCGAATCCCAACCACGACACTACCTGCCTGGAGTTTGCATTTTCTCCCTGTGCCTGCGTGGGTTTCCTCCGGGTACTCCGGTTTCCTCCCACACTCCAAAGACATGCTGGTAGGTTAATTGGATGCTGTATAAAATTGGCCCTACTATGTATGTATGAATGGGAGTTAGGGACCTTGGATTGTAAGCTCCTTGAGGGCAGGGACTGATGTGAAAGTACAATGTATATGTAAAGCGCTGCGTAAATTGACAGCGCTATACAAGTACCTGAAATAATAATCATAATATCAAATTTAGACCAAAGTAGCGCAGGAACCTTTTCTAAAGTCGGCTCAGCCTCATATTTCTATTCCTACAGGTTCCACCCTTATGTTGAGCTTCTCCTAATAAGACAGATAGGGGAGATTTACGAAAACTGGTGCACAAAGAATCTGGTGCAACTCTGCATAGCAACCAATCATGCAGTACAAAATGATCACAGGTCCTCCACTGTTGACTAGGACTGTGCAACAATTTTAAATGATAGGCGGATGCAGCCTTCCATTGATAGGGGAATCCAAAGTGGAACTACAAAAACAAGGAGACAGGAAGGCGCAAGCACCTAGTGTATTACTGCAAAAAATGGATTTAGAGAAAATGGAATGGATAGAAATTGGATACTCGGAAAAGTGCAACTGGTAAAAACATATAAACCACAAGATGCCATTTAATGTAAGATATATGTATGCTCCAATTGTATCCTGCTATAGTAGAGCTTGGCTTTATAGTAGAGCTGCAGGATTCTGGGTAAAATGAAAATCACAATTTTTTTCCCCTTAAAATAAAGATCACGATTCTCGGTGTAACAATCTTTCACATTATACAAAAATTGGGTTAAATACGTTTAATTTTTTCTTTTATTTGAGTCATTTAAGTATTTTGCCCCGCAAATACAGTGTGACATAAAATATTGCAATGACCGCCATTTTATTCTCTAGGGTCTCAACTATAAAAATATGTTTGGGTGTTCTAGGTAATTTTCTAGCAAAAAATACAGATTTTTAACTTGTATGCAACATATGTCAGAAAAAGGCTTAGTCTTTAAAGCGATTGTAAAGTCTTTTTTTTTTTTTTTTTTTTTTTATAAACAGGTTATCCTTACCTGCTCTGTGCAGTTTGGATCTTCCTCTTCTCAGGCCCCTTTTTGCTGCTCCTTGCCCCTGCCTCCTGTTGAGTGCCCCCACAGCAAGCAGCTTACTATGGGGGCACCCGAGCAGAGTCACAGCTCTGTGTCTATTCAGACACTGAGCTACCGTTCGGGCCCGCCCCCTCTTTCTCCTGATTGGCTAACTGACATTGACAGCAGCAGGAGCCAATGGTGCCGCTGCTGTGTCTCAGCCGATCAGGAGGGAGAGTCCCGGACTACCGAGGGACTCGAGGACATCGCTGGATAGAGATGAGGCTCAGGTAGATATTAGGGGGTGCTAGGGCAGCTACTACACACAGAAGGCTTTTTATCTTAAAGCAAAAACCTTCTGCCTTTACAACTCCTTTAAGGCTACGTTCACATATAAGCATTGCTATTTTAGAGGCATTTTTCAGGCGTTTTACAGGTAAAATGCCTGTAAAACGTTCTATATCCCCTTTCCAGCGTTTGCATTAAGTCTATGGGGCAAAAACGCCTATAATCTGCCCAAAAAGAAGCTCCTGTACTTTTTGGAGCATCGGGCGTTTTGCTCAAGGTGTCGGAACGCTCAGATGTGAAAAGGAGCCACTGAAATGAATTGGATTTGTCTTGTTGGGCGTTTTTGAGCTGGCTCTTAGAGCTGAAAAATGCCCCAAAACGCCTACATATGAACTTAGCCTTAGTGGTTAAACTGACCACATTTACAGACCGAAGTTCATCCCCTTGACCTAAAAGGACGAAATGATACAATGTTTCTCCTTATCTCTCAGCACTGAGCAATATTGTGTTTAACTTTTCTGGCTTTTTTTTTTCTCCTTTGATAGCTGTGAGTATATGAATCCTGGAAACGCCAGATTAAGTTTGTGCGGGGGGTTGAATAGAGATCACTTTTTTTTTTACGATTAATCAAGCAGCTCTACTATATAGCAGGATACAATTGGAGCATACATATATCTTACATTAAATGGCATCTTGTGTTGTATAAGTTTTTACAAGTTGCACCTTGGTAAGTATCCAATTTACTGTATATCCATTCTATTTGCTCAAATACATTTCTTGCGGTACAGATTGGTTTCAGAGTTTGCGTGAAATTGCTCTTTTCGATAAAAAAGCTTTCCCATGTATATCCTGCAAATCCCCTATTTTATTTGCCCGGAAAACATTTCTGCAGAAACATAAAAGTGTCCTCATCTCTAACAGTACAACCCCTGTGCATGGTTCCAGCTGTGTGTTCTAGCTGTGCTGCAGTACCACAGTTTACCAGCAGGTGGATCTGTAGTTTCAATTTGTAAGTCACATTTCCTTGAATGAGGAAAAAAAAAAAAAACACCCTGGAGAAAGGAACCTTTAATACAAGGAGGGGTCAAATCGGATTTCTATTCTGCTTGGATATTTCCTTTCATACCCCTCTTATTTCACTTGGTTCTGACAGCACAGATTACCGAACTGATACACATCTAGGAGTAATTATATCAGTTTTGCCACATTTAAAAGGAAAATGAAAGGAGTTGTAAAGGCACAAGGTTTTTTTATCTTCTTACGCATTAAGATAAAAACCTTCTGTGTGCAGCAGCCTACCATCACCCTATAATACTTACCTGTGCCCCATTTCTGTCCACTAGTTCATCAGCCGCCTGGTACTCTCCTTCCTGATTGGATGAGACACAGACAATGCACCCTTGGCTCCCGTTACTGTTAAATGAAAGTCAGTTAGCCAATGAGGAGGGGGCCGTACTGCAGCTCAGTGTCTGAATGGATACACAGAGCTGTGACTCGGCTCGGGTGCCCCCATAGCAAGCTGCTTGCTGTAGGGGCACTCGACAGGTGGGAGGGGCTAGGAACAAGAGACCTGAGAAGAGGAGGATTCGGACTGCTCTTTGCAAATCCAACTGCACAGAGGAGGTAAGTATAACATGTTTGTTATTTTTATTGAAAAAAAAAAAAAACGTTACAATCACTTTAAAGAAGTAAAGTCTTCCTTTATTGTATCTACAGGTAAGCCTATAGTAGTAAGGCATACCTGTAGGTACTGCGAATATCTCCTAAACTTGTACAGTTTAGGAGATATTCAGAATGCATGCAGTTGATTAGCTTGATTAGTTGGTTGGCTTTCCGTCGGTAACGACCGATGCGGCTCGGGAGCCGCTCGATCGTTACCCAGGTGAGCGGGAGGGGACGTCCCCCCCCTTCCGCGACTTTGCTCGGGGCTCCCGTCCCACCGGGAGCCCCGAGCACCCAGCCGGCGCGCCCGCCGGCTGGATGGAGTCCCGATCAAAGCCGGAAATGGCTTTGATCGGGTCTCCGATGACGTAACCCAAAGACGGCGTCCATGACGTCACTTCCGGGTTACTGTGCTGCAAAAGGCAGCAGTTTTAAAAAACGGCTGTATGCAAAAACGGAGTGGATCCCTCCATAAAGAGTACCTGTCACTGCATATTGGTGTCACAAGGGATGTTTATATTGCTTGTGACAGCAATAAAAGTGATCAGATTTATTTTTTTTTTAAAAAAAACCTGTAATAAAGTTAAAAAAATAAATAGGAAAAAAAAAAAAATTTTAGCCGCCCCCGTCACCGTTAGCTCGCGCACAAAAAAAAAAAAAAGTATACGGAAGTCGAGCCGCGAATGAAATCCCTGTTCAAACCACACATGTGAGGTATCGCCGCGATCGCCAGAGCGTGAGCAATAATTAAAAAAAAGAGCTACACTCCAACTCTAAACTGGTAACCGTTAAAAAAATTTAAAGTGTCGCCTATTGAGATCTCTATTGACCGTAGTTTGTCGTCATCCCACGGGGGGGAGGGGCGCAATTTTAAACCGTAACATGTTGGGTATTTACTCGGCGTGACATCATCTTTCACAATATACAAAAAATGGGCCAACTTTACTGTTTAGTATTTTTTAAATGCAGTGAAATGTGATTTTTCAAAGATTTTCCAAAAAAATGGCGTTTTAAAGACCGCTGCGCAAATACCGCGTGACAAAAAATATTGCAATGACCGACATTTTATTCTCCAGAGTCTTTGCTAAAAAAATATATATAATGTTTGGGGGATCTAAGTAGTTTTCTAGGAAAAAATACTGATTTTAACTTGTAAACAAAAAGTGTCAGAAATAGGGCTGGGGCTTAAGTGGTTAACTTGTATACCAGTTTTGGTATATTCCTAGTAATGGGTAAAGTGGAATGATATACAATACAGAGGTTAAAATAAAAAAAAAATATATATATATAAATAAAAAGCAATAGAGATGCATTTAATGGAAATTTTGGTACCGAAACTTCAGGATGTACTTGGCCAAAACTAAAAATTAAAAAAAATTATTAAATTATATTATAATATAAAATATAATCTAATACATAATAGAATATAAAATATAATATAAAAAATATAATATAAAATATAATATAAAATAATAATGAATTGTATAATGAGCAGGGCCCTTGGATTCCTCCGGCATTGATTTGTATTGTAACTGTACTGTCTGCCCTCATATTGTAAAGCGACGCACATACTGTTGGCACTGTATAAATCCTGTATAATATTAGACTTTTTATTATGAATTTAAATGAATATAAATTTGTCGGCCATTAACACCTATAGCGCTAAAAAAGCTAAAAAAAATTGCATTCCTTTAAATTCTATGTATGTCTTCACACTTTTCCATTGCGCTCCTATTGTGGTGTTAAAAATCCTGCTTACTGCATCTTTGGTCAGTTAAGAAAAAAAAAAAAACCTCCCCGTTGAATTGCATTGAAAACGCATCAATAAAAACACACCTGTGTTACGTTTCTGATGTGGTTTTTAAGCCACATGACCCATGTTAAAAACACACCATAAGCACAGTAAAATCGCAGCAGAATTGCATACACTGTCAGGTCATTATTGGCAAATTGCCGAAAACACCATTTCAGTGCATCTCTAAAAAACGGAATTTTTGTAAAATCTTACCTGTAAAATTCCTTTCTCTGAGTCCTCCGACAGTCGCCGCCTCTTCATATTCGTCACATATGGGTATTAGACTTTGCTCCGAAGGAGTAGCTAGGCAACAGAATATGTTAACAATAAAGCTTTAACATATCCCACCCTCAAGGGGTGGTCCCCTCAGTCAATACCCTCCTACTTCCTGCAACCATATCTCAGTTTTAGTGGAATAGCAGTAGAGTATACATTCAAACCCCAAAAGAGGGGCGGGGGCGGCGACTGTCGGAGGACTCAGAGAAAGGAATTTTACAGGTAAGATTTTACAAAAATTCCGTTTTCTCTTACGTCCTCCGACAGTCGCCGCCTCTTCATATTCGTCACATATGGGGACGTCCCAAAGCAGTGCAAACATGAGGGGTGGGAAACGCATCCGCGCCGAAAGGCAACGCAGTCTCCACATCAAAGAAAGGAACCTTACCAAAGGAAGGAAGCCAGCTGGGCAACAGCAAAAATAAGTGCTCAACAGGAGCAACAACCCAGGAAAAGACAAAAAACCAGGGGATACAAAACTTATCCCAACAGCCAGGAGTCCCCAACAAGGGACCCTAGGGAACAGCCGCACTAAGAACCTTGCGGCCAAAGGAAGCATCCGCCGATGCCTGAACATC
Organism: Pelophylax lessonae; assembly: GCF_965119305.1. Classification (NCBI taxonomy): domain Eukaryota; kingdom Metazoa; phylum Chordata; class Amphibia; order Anura; family Ranidae; genus Pelophylax; species Pelophylax lessonae. The sequence goes on along the minus strand of NC_138775.1, from coordinate 213,063,721 downwards.
TACTTTGTAGAATTTTGTGAAAGTGTGTACGGTCGACCAAGTCGCCGCCTTACACACCTGGGCTACAGAAGCCCCATGACGACAGGCCCAAGACGTACTCAGAGATCTAGTAGAGTGCGCCTTCACAGGCACAGGGGGAACCTTCCCCTGCAAGGCATAGGCCTGTTCAATGGTCTGCCTGATCCATTTGGCAATGGTAGAGGCGGAAGCCGCCATGCCCTTCCGAGGACCCTCTGGAAGAACAAACAAGGAGTCCGTCTTTCGAAAAGACTCAGTCGATTTAAGGTAAACCCTAATCGCCCGAACAACATCCAGAGAATGCAATCTCACCTCCTTTGGATGTTCAGGCTTCGTGCACAACGAAGGCAAAACAATATCCTCGTTAAGATGGAATTCCGAAACTCGTTTCGGCAGAAAAGAAGGATTAGGTCGCAAGACCACCTTATCCAAATGAACAACCAGGTACGGAGACTTGCAGGACAAAGCCGCCAGTTCCGACACTCTGCGAGCCGAAGTGATCGCCACCAAAAAGGCGACCTTTTTTGGACAACATAGACAACGAGATCTCCCTGATCTGTTCAAAAGGAGCACGTTGTAACACAGACAGGACTAGATTCAAGTCCCAAGGGGGCAAGGGATCCCTCCTAGGAGGAACCAGATGCCGCACACCCTGAATAAAAGTGCCAACCAAGGAGTTGGAAGCCACGGGACGTTGAAACAGAACGGCCAGCGCAGACACCTGACCCTTTATCGTAGCCAGCGCCAAACGCTGATCGACACCCGTCTGAAGGAAAGACAGCACACGGGAAACCGAGTACGTGCGGGGTGAAAACCCCCTGGACTCACACCAGACAAAATAGGCCTTCCAAGTACGGTAATAAACCTTTCCCGAGGAAGACTTCCTCGCGTTGATCAAGGTATGAACAACCTCTGGAGAGAGACCCTTCTCCTTCAGGACCTCGGTCTCAACAGCCAGGCCGTCAAAGCCAGCGACTGTAAAGCAGGATGGTAAATCGGTCCTTGAGACAGTAGATCGTCCCGAAGAGGCAGACGCCAGGGGGCGTCGACCGCCAGATTCACGAGGTCTGCGTACCAGGACCGGCGAGGCCAGTCCGGTGCCACAAGAATCACCGTGCTGCGTTCCGAGTGTAACCTGCGAAGGAACCGGGACAGCAACTGAATCGGTGGAAACGCGTACATCAGCCTGTACTGATGCCACGGGGCCACTAACGCGTCCGACGCGTCTGCCCGAGGGTCGCGCGTCCTTGCCACGAACCTCTTCACCTTGTAGTTGAGGCGAGACGCGAACAGGTCCACATCTGGAAGACCCCACTTCGCGCACAACATCTGGAAGACAGCCGGGTGGAGAGACCATTCCCCCTGATCCAGGGTCTGGCGACTCAGATAGTCCGCCTGCCAGTTCTCCACTCCCGGAATGTGAACCGCCGTTATCACCGGGACATGAGTCTCGGCCCAAGACAGAATGTCGGCCACTTCTCGAGCCGCTCGGGCACTCCTGGTGCCCCCTTGGTGGTTGATGTAGGCCACCGCCGTGGCATTGTCCGTCTGCACCCGAACCGGGCAGCCCTGCAGCCGGTCCGTCCAGCGATGAAGACAGAGCCTTATCGCACGCAATTCCAGAATGTTGATCGGGAGGGAAGACTCCCCCTCCGACCAGGTCCCCTGGGCGGACAGAACGCCCAGGACACCACCCCAGCCCGACAGGCTGGCATCCGTGGTGATTATCGTCCACGAGATCGGACGAAACGACTTGCCCCCGGACACCAACGGGGACTGGAGCCACCACAGAAGGTTTTCCCTGGTGCGATGACTCAACGAGATCTGAAGATCCAGAGACTGAGGTCGCCCGTCCCACTTGGACAAGATCTCCGCCTGGAGACCCCGCGTGTGAAACTGCGCGAAAGGAATCGCCTCGAAAGCCGAGACCATCAATCCCAGACATCTCATACACGTCCGCAGAGACGAGTTCGGAACGTCCCTGAGGGACCTGACTTCCTCCTGAAGAGTCCTGAGTTTGTCTTCCGGCAGGAAGACCCTCGCCTGCACCGAGTCCAGTATCATTCCCAGATAGGGAAGACGAACCGACGGACTCAGCGTCGACTTTGGAACATTTATCGTCCAACCGAACTCCTGCAGAGTTTGCATCGTGACAGACAGGTCCTTCTCCAGACCCTGACTGGTCGCAGACCGAATCAGAATGTCGTCCAGATACCCCAGGACGGAAATGCCCTGGGCTCTCAATAATGCCAGAACCGGTGCAAGCACCTTGGTGAAGACCCGCGGAGCCGAGGCGAGCCCAAAGGGCAACGCCACGAACTGGTAGTGATCCTCCGCAATGGCAAATCGAAGGTATCTCTGATGACCTTCGAATATGGGGATGTGAAGATACGCATCCTTCAAATCGATGGAGGCCATGAATTCCCCCGGAACCAGGGCAGCCACCACCGAGCGCAGGGATTCCATGCGGAACTTGCGAACCCTCACAGAGCGGTTCAGAGCTTTCAAGTCCAGAATTGGACGAACCTTGCCCTCCTTTCTGGGCACAGTGAACAGATTGGAATAAAACCCCCGAAATCTGTCCCGATGAGGCACCGGAACCACCACTCCCTGAGCCCTCAGGTCCCGCACCGCCAGGTGCAGATCCCGCAGGCGCTCCGGAGACAGTTGTAGATTTGAGGGAAAAAATCTGCTCTCTGGCCGAGAGAGAAACTCGATCTTGTAACCAGATCGAACGATTTCCAGAACCCATCTGTCCCGCACACGGGCCAACCAGGGCTGAAAAAAACCGAGCAAGCGTCCCCCCACCCCAAAACTGGGTGAGGGCGCCCCTTCAGGCCGAACTGTTATGGGCCGCAGGTCCGGATTGGCCGGACTTCTGTTTTCCAGACCAGGGTTTCTTCTGAGAGCCCTGGCCCTTGAACGGTTTGCCCTTGTAGTGCGGCCGAAAGGCACGAAAGGACCCCTGAGGGGGCCGAAAATTAGCATGCTTCTTCCCAGAAGCCCCCTTAGCCTTGGGGAAATGGGGCAAGAGAGTGCTCTTACCCCCGGTAATCCCCTTAATCAACACATCCAGGGACTCCCCAAAAAGGCGAGACCCATCATAAGGCAGATTGGCTAAGGTTTTACGTGAAGATTGGTCCACCGACCAACATTTCAACCAAACCAGGCGGCGAGACAACACCGCCACGCTGTGCACACGCGCGGCCAACGGAATCAGGTCCAGGTCCGCATCACACAGATACATGACACCCTGGTGGATCTGATCCACCATATCCAGGGTCGCCGCTGAGGCCGAATCGGCCACTAGGACGCGCCTAAGCATCTGCGTCCAACTTGCGATCGCCTGGGCCGCCATGAGAGAAGCAAACAGAGCCTTAAGCATAGAACCCGTAACAGAATAAGTATGACGGGCAAGAGACTCCAGTCTCCTATCCGTGGCATCACGGAAAATAGGGGATCCCTCTGCAGGGATCGCAGTGGCTTTGTTCAAAACCGCAATAGCATGATCCACTGGCGGAGGCACACACCACCGTTCATCAGTGGCAGGCGAGAAAGGATAACGCAGCTTGAATTTACTTGGTACCGCAAAAGGCTTGCGCAAATCGCGCCATTGGTCCTTAACAGCGCGCTGAAAATCAGCATTGCAGGGAAAAACCTGCGGCGTCCTGCGTTTTCTCTGCGTCCCATAAGCCGCCAAGGCAGCTGGGGGACACACCTCGTCCTGCAAACGTAGCGTCTGCTTAATGGAAGCAATCAACTCATCCATGATTGCAAGCTCTTCAGGCGAGCCAGGGGGAGAATTATCAACCCCCTCAACTTCAGCCTCTACCTCAGACCCCACTAGATCAAGAGAGGAGCGGGACCCCGATAGGGGGGTCCCCGCCAGGACAGCCCCATCACCTTCACCCTCAGAATCAGAGGACAGAGCAACTCTGGGCCGTTTAGTAGATTGAGCAGCCACCAGCATTTGCACCTGTGCAGCAAGGCCAGCCACAATAGTGGCTAAATCCCCCCCTGGGGGGGAAACAGCGGTCCCCTGGCTTTCCACCAATACTGTGGGAAACTTGCCCTCCTGAGAATCCATTGCCCCTGTATGCCAGACAACCAAGGGTTAACTGCCCCCTTACAGCAAGCGCGGCAAGCGCAGCCCACCGCACCACACTCAGGCACAATGAGACCCCCACAGGGAATATACAGACTGAATACAGGCAATGGAACACAGGAATAGAAGGATAAAACCTGAGGAGACTCCGCTGCTGCCTCGATCGGTGCTTCCAGGAGAGAGGAAGTGATGCTGCCAGGGCGCTCTATGTAAGCCTATGGAGGCTACAAGAAAATGGCCGCCGTGCATGTAAACCATGCGGCCGGAGCGGGCGCCGGTAAAATGGCGCCGTTTGGCGCCGAAATCGCCGCTCCACAGTGCATAAAATCACACACAAAATTATCCCAAAATATGGATACATGTTAGATCGCCGCAGCGATCGCTGTATATGCCCCAGCATGCCATTAAAAACATGCCCCACAGCACACAGCTCCTCACACTGCCCAGCCTGACATACTCAGTGTCATACAGCTCCCCCCCCCCCTTGCAGCCCACAGCATGCAGCCGAGATACAGGGAGACAAGCAGTGTGATTAAAGGCAGGTTACACAGTCCCAGACTGAGACCCCCCCCAGACAGACAGGTCCCCACATAGATACACTTACCTCACATGGCGTGGGGAACCCGCACAGGCGAACAAGCCGCTGCACATGAGGCAGGGAGAGTCGCAAATCAAGACGCACACAATGGCGGTTCAGAAACCGCACAGCGTCCGGTGAGGTAGCCACCTCACCAATCATCCCTGCACCGAACAGGGATGGGTCGTTCACCGTGCCAGGAGCGTTACCTGGCTGAACGCTCGATGGCAGACTGGGAAGCCACTGACCCACGACCTGCGACCAGGGGGATCAGCCCGAGACCCAGTCCGCATGATCCTCTTCGTCCGAAGAACTAACTAATGCTGACAAAAATAACAGCTAAGTAAAGGTAGAGAGAAAACTCAAACAAAAATCAAAAAGAAGAAAGAGTCTGGGACAAAAAGTCCCAGCACAGAGAGAGCCAGCCACTCCTGACAAGCTAGACATTAAAACTGAGATATGGTTGCAGGAAGTAGGAGGGTATTGACTGAGGGGACCACCCCTTGAGGGTGGGATATGTTAAAGCTTTATTGTTAACATATTCTGTTGCCTAGCTACTCCTTCGGAGCAAAGTCTAATACCCATATGTGACGAATATGAAGAGGCGGCGACTGTCGGAGGACGTAAGAGAAAGCAAGATTGGAGTGTGGTCCACAGGAACTAATCAGACTGCAGCTGTCACCCTCCAGAAGGTCAGAGGAAACGCTCCACTTTTTATTTATTTACAGGTGCTGATGGATATCTTCACAATCTTGAGCAATTACAGACACAATGAAAATAAACAAGATGGTCTTCGGCAAAGCAGACTTGGAAAGGGAGTAAACTCATTTAGGTAGTCTCAATTCACAGAATAAATAAATAATGGATAAAAAAAAAACATTATACATTTTTGAAAAATGCACCTTTGTTTACACTTCATACCAATGGACCAAGTTCTACTTCCCTGTCTCCCTCGGCATCCTGTTACTATGGAAATGATGCCGCTTGCAGGCATTACTTCCTGTATTATGTATTTCCCCCTAGTCCACAATGAATGCTAGCATGGTCACTGGCAGAAGTGACCGCTCTAGCATTCTTTGTGACCGCCTGCCAGCTAGTTACATCACTTCCAGTAATGACAAAGTTAGTCGGCAAGGGAAATGCCCTGGAGCCACAAGGAACCGAATATCCGGAGCAGAAAAAGGGCACGTCACAGGTGGGCTTTTCAACAAAAAGAAGAGGTACAAGGATGCAAATTTTGAACTTTTTAATAATGCGGATCTTAAAAAATGGTGGATTGAGGTCGATTGGTGCTTTTTGATGGAGATTCCCTTTCCTCCCACTTAAGAGATCAAAATAAGGCCCCTTTCACACTTGTGCGACTTCAAAGTCGCACAATTTTACCGTGATTTTGCCGCAACTTTGTTGCCGCGATTTTGACGCTTTTTTGATGAGAGTTTGACTGGGCTTGAATGTCTTGGCCATTAAAACGCTTCAAAATCATGCCAAAGTAGTGCAGGGACTACTTTGAAGTCGTGCAACTTCAAGTCGTACGGATATGAATGGTACTCATTGGAAAAAATGGAGGACATGGCATGCGATTTTGCAGTCCCAAATCACATGACAAGTCGCACAAGTGTGAAAGGGGCCTAAATCCTGACCTGGATCATTCAATTCCTTCTATTGCTTTTAAGAAGTCAAATGTAACAATAACACTCATTTTTTCATAATGTCCGAGCAATCTAATGCCAAAATGACAGAAATTCCTTAGAAGACCAACATGTCTGCCTCTAAGATAGTGGAATGCCTTACACTATAGGGTCTATTTATAAAATATTTGTTGGGCGAATGTAACATACATTTGTACAATCTGGATGAATTTTTATTTTTGCAATATATTATTTCCTATCAATATCGTCTCCATCTGAAATACGCTATCACCAGCAGCCATCTGAAATACCTCAAGGAGATAATATATCAAATTTTTGCTACCAGATGGAACTGATGATCTTATTAAAAGAAGAAGTATAGCCAAAGCTATTTTGGCTGTACTTCTCCTGGGGGTCACAGGAGTGCAGTTTATTCCGCACTCCTGTGACCCATTTTCAGTTGACAGCGGGCTAAAGCCCACTGTCAACTGATGTCCCTCAGCCCGTCCAGGCTCAGGAAAGATCCCAACTTTAGTAGTCGAGATCCACCAAGATGCCTGGACCAGTAGCTAGCTTAGCCTCCCAGCAAGCTGTTGAGAGCTTGAGCCAGCCACTCTTGCCCCCTCCACAGCCCGGAGCTCCAGTAAATGCTGGAGGTGCAGAGCAGAGGCGGTGACTGACAATCACCAGCTCTCTGAAGACTGAGAACCGAGCAAGCAGCAGTCTTTGATTGCTCAGTTCTCAGTCTTAGAAGCGGTGGGGGACAGATGCAGCATCAGATTGATGCTGCATCCACTTAGGGGAGTATAAATATTTTTTTAAATCCATAATTCTCTTTTAAAATACAGGGAAAATTCATCCAGCCTGCATAAATGTGTGAGACATTTGTCCAACGAATGTTTAAAAATAGACCCCAAGTCTTTACTTCTACAATGTAGCCTTAAGCCACCTGCCCACCAGCAACTCTACTAGATTGGATACGGTAAGCCCTGGAGCCTTTGGAGGTGTCCTCTACAATTATGCTACTGCCAACTAGAAAAATATATTAAAAGACTTCCTTTAGCTTCTTTCCACCATTATCGACTGAATTTTACAATTCTGCTGGTGGAATCTATCTTTAGAGCAATGTCACATAAGTGATCCTATCGCCAGTGACAAATCCTGTTTTAATGGAGTCGCTCTTGCTAGCCGAACCAGCAAGACGCCACTTGCTGCTCCCTTGCCAGCCAAGGAGGAAGCGATTACATAGAGGTAAGTGGAAGGCTGTCTCCAGTGGCTCTGCTGCTTGGCAAAAGTGTCGGCAGCGGCAGAATTGCCCATGTGAAATCGGCCAAACAATAAATTGTATACGGCAAGCTAAACGTTGAAATTAGGGTTTTCAGTAGCAGTACTTGCTCAAAGCAGATGGAGAAAGGCGAGGTACCCAGGTAAGGGCCTAGGAGTAGAATTACTAGTGTGCTAATGATCATCAACATTCCACAATAGCAGGTAAGAGGTATATTGGTTCTCGAAAAAATATGGTCACTTTTCTTTTATTTATACAGCCATATAACCAGTAGGGATTTTCTAGATTGTGACCCTAATCCATCATCAGGAAACAAAACGAAAAACCCTTTATATATTTTTTCATACATTTAGTTATAGGATTGTAGCAGCCTTTTCAAAACCACATTTTATTCCACTCCATAATAATATAACTACAGTGGTGCTATTGTGCTATATGTGACGGCAACACCTTGCTTGCCAAAGTGTCCTCATTAGCACTCACACTGAGATAAAAGACATTTCACTTAATCCACTGTTCACATCCAACTTTAGGGATTACTAGATTTCATTGGATTTTTTAATGCTTCACTAAACATCCAGGCCTGTACATGTACAGCTCTGGAAATCCATACAGCCGGCCGTGCCTTGAACAAAGCCTGTCAACCATTTAAAAAAATAAAAATAAAGGTCATCCCTAACAGCATGGAAAAACCTACTCTTAGGACCTGAATCAGAAAGCTGCAACGAAGAGGCTATTCAAGTTATCCAAGGTAACAGCAGACATCTGTTGGTAGCTGCTCTTAGGCCGTGTGAGAGGGCTGACAGGTCCACTTTAAGGCTCCATGTACACAGGACGTTGTTAAAAGTCCCTTTGAATGCTGGAATTTTTAGGACGTTTGAAACGTCCGTTCGGTCGCGTTTGTATCCGCGTTTAGCAGCGTTTGCGTTTAGAAGCGTTCCTAGAGGTCAAAAAAATTATTCCCCTTTAAAATGGAAAAACGCGAACGCTAAACGCGGGTCATCGCGTTCGGACGCGTTTGTGCGTTTGAAACGCCGGGAAACACACGTTCGAACGCAAATAATTGCGTTCTAAAAACAGTCCCTGAACGCAACTGCCTGCAAATGACTGTAAACGACCTGGTGTACATGGACAGATAAGATAAAATGTAGATGGGTTCAGGGGCTTCTGAAAAAAACGCTCCAACTGCTCCTAAACAGCCATTTCCAGCGTCCCGTGTACATGGAGCCTAAAGCACACTAGCCATGAGAACCATTTTGAGTTCGGAAGGATAAAAACGTAAAAAAAAAAAAAAGGTTAAAAAGCAGACCATTCTCCATAGTCCGTGTCCACAAAGGCCTGTAACCCACCCTGCCTGGGTTAAAACTTTGAAGCGAGACCTCTTTCAATAGGATTACACTTGATCTGGCCACTCAACAGAGGGTATCCATTTTGCGCAACAATCCAAAACAAAAGACGACACAAAGAACTCATACAATACAAGGGGGTTCTACGGTCACATGGATAGAGGAGACGCCTTATCCCAAACATCCTGAACACCTTTTCTCAGAGGTTCCCCCAGTTGACTGGTATTGCTGCTCGATGGAGACCTTTACGGAAGGGCCCCGTCCCTGGAGGTATTTTCCAGCTGCAAGAACTGTATTACAGACCCAACACTTGGCATGCCGTGTGGGCGGCAAACAGCTGACTGCACTCCACTAGCCTGAGAAGGGCTTCTTGCGATTGGATGTCTTAAGCCCCGTACACACGTACCGATGGTCGGCCGTAAATATTCGGCTGACGACCGTTCGGCCTATTGTAGGCTTGTTAGTATGATGCTTGCGACAGCCGACAGCGCATTTTCGGCCGAACAGAATCTGTCGTGCAGACTTTAAAATTTTTGTTGGCCGTCACCAGAACGGCCGATTGTTCGCCAGTCAGTACAGATTTCGGCCGACAGACAGCAGATTAGCAAGACTGGGCATGCTCAGAAAAGAAAAAAAGACAAGGAAGGTTAACCATCACATGACATCACTTCTGCAGTCGGCTGTTCCTGGCCGACAAAATTCGTGTGCAGTCTTTTGCAGTTTTCAGCAGACACGACAGCCCTGGACAAAAGACGGCCGATCGTTCGGCCGACGATCAGTAAGTGTGTACGGGGCTTAAGTCGTTGATCAGGGCCAGCTGCAGTGGGTCCCTCCTGGTCTTATAGTGCCATAAGGAGGGACAGGTGCAGCGTCTACCCTGCTGCAGACAGCCTATCAAAATCTATGGGACAAGGTTTTGGTACACTGGTCTTCTGCTTTCCGTAACCTCATCTCTGAATGCACAAGGTCCTAACCACCGGGTACCACTCCATACAGCATTTCGCCCCATACAGCCACAGCCTGACACCGAGGGTCGATTCACACCACAGAAACATAGTCCGGGTGCGTTTCTGCATGCGCATTTTTGCTGCATTCCAGTGCAATTTTTTATGAGTTTTCAATGTATTTTTTCCCTCTTTTCCAAAGGTTCTTTTTTGGATACACTGGAATGCACTGCACTAGTGTGAACTATGCCATTGGAACCCATATAACCAACGGTCCATTCCTTTTTTAATGCAAAAAAAATGAAATAAAAACGCATTAGACCTCACCTGGTGTAAACTGGCCCTGCAGCCAGGCAACCCAGTATGCAAGAGGCCAAAGTCAAATTCAGCATATGATAGCGCTGCACAATTCTGGATAAAATTAGAGCCACGATTCTTTTGCTTAGAATACAGATCACAATTCTCTCACGATTTAAAAAAAAAAAATGTAACAACCCCTGAACATTAGGTTATCAAATAAGATGGTAATAAAATAAGACCTAATACACTTTGCTTCAATCAAATTTAAAGTAAAAAATGTCATGAGAAATAATGTAATGTGTAAAGAATTAAAAAAAATTTTTATAGAGTTATTTTAAAAAGTTTAACAAGGGAACAGTTATAAAAAAAAAAAAAAAATTGAAAATTTGTTTTTTTATTAAACTTGACAAGGTTGCTTTAAACGGACTACATTTACAGCCTGAAGTTCATCCCTTTGATCCATAAATGAACAGAAAGATATAAAGAAACATTGTATCTCTTAGCACTTAGCAATGTTGTTAAACACTGCCAGCTGCTTTTTTTTTCTTTTTTTTTGACAGCGGTGAGCAGGGAACTGCTCTGCACCTGTTACATGAATCGTGGAAATGCTGGATTAAAATCGTGTGGGGGGGTTGAATCAAGATTACGACCCATTATCAATTACTCATTCAGCTCTAGCATAGGACTGTTTAAATCCAAAATGTTAAGAGTTGTCGTCAGAACAAAAAATGAGGACAGCTGTTCCAATGACAACAGCTAAGAATTTTGAGATCTGCGACATCACCCATAGTCCAGCCATTGTCGGCGCTCCCTCCTCTCCCCTGCAGGTGGTGCCCTCTCCTCTCCCCTGCAGCTGCCACTGACTGCCACAGGGGAGCCAGAGCTGCAGATTGTGTGAACAGAGTGAAGTGGATTGAAAATAGGCAAGTAAACCTCTCTTTACACAGGCTAAGCAGCAATGGTAGCAGTGGGGAGAGGGAACATTTTTAAACTAATTTGTGTTAGACTGGATTTCTCCTTTAACCCTATCCTACTCCGAACACTTTTTGCTACCCATACTGTACATTAGGTGGAACCAAATCCTCCTATCCTTTACAACCAAGGAAATTTCCAACTTAGCCTCTGATCCGCAGTTGCCATGGTGCTGCACATGTGATCAGTTATACCAGCCATTTGCTCGATTGACAGTTCAGTTGAGAGCACAAGCAACTGATAATTTTTATTCACGGCATGCCTTGTTTTAAAGACCCAGTGCCAACATGCTGTCAAAAAGTCAGAGCTAATGGCTGCTTGCATTGTGTAGTATCAGAGACCAGTATTTTGTAACTGGTTTCCTTACATTAAGGTGTTACTAAACCCAGGACCCTACATTCACTATATCCGGTCTCCCACAGTACACAGAACATGGAAATGCAATAGTTTTAGTAAATATAAACTGCTAAATACCTTTTCTTATCAGCAGTTTAAAGTGGTTGTAAACCCTCGCTTATAACTTGTACCTATAATAAGGCTTACTTATAGGTGCTGTAAATATCTCGTAAACTTGCACCTTTTAGGAGATATTTACTGTTAATGCAGCCAATGACGTAATTGGCGCATGCGCTCTGAAGGAACGGCCACCCGTGCCTTTCCTTCTGAGCCCTGCGCCATGAACGGCGGCTCTCGCATGCGGGGGAGTGATGTCATCGCCCCTCCGGCCAATCAGATGGCCGGAGGACGCGAACCAGGATGGCCATTCTAAGGTATTTTATAATAAGCTAGTATGCGATGCATACTAGCTCATCATGCCTTTGTCTTACAGGGTTTTTCTTTTTTTTTTTTTGGGGGGGGGGGGTTTACAACCTAATTAAGCATTCTTTTAATCAAGTCATCATTGTCCAGCAGAGCACTGAGTAAAGCTTGTAGGAGGAGATTTAATTCTCCTCTGATTGTCCTATAAGGCTGCAGGATCCCTGACCCTCTGTTTTGACTGTGTTGATTGGCCCTGTGCTGATCACATGCACCCTTCCAAGAAAAAACAAAAAACAACTCTAGCCATACACACCAAACTGAGTGTGTGCAGCTTGTCCCCTAGCCACTGTTCTAGCAGGAGATGGTTTAGGGACATTGAAAGAAGGGGGAGGATCAAAGAAGACCGGATCAAAGAGCCTTTTTACACGATGCAGAGAATTAACCTCTTAGGTTCCACCACGAGTAGAACAAGCATGCTTTACTGCACATACAGGTTGATTTTACTGTTGTGGGTTTTTAGTAACACTTTAGGTATATTGAGACTTATTAATTTGCAGGTAAAAAGACACAGTTACAATAGTAAAGTGACACTTTTTTGATCTCCTAACTTTTGAAGTTTGAGAACTATTCTAGGAAATCAAGTTTCTGGTCACATGAGGAGACAATGATCACATGATCAGAGCGGAGGCTGCCCTACATTGAACTTCCATGTGTATGACATTGTTAGCAATATTCCTTTTTTCTTTCTGTGGAATGGAGACAATACAAACAAATGCATATATATTGTGTTTGCCTATTTTACTCCATTGTGCAGACGGGTACTGTAACGAATCAAAATCTGCTAACACCCCCAGACGGTATCGCTGCTCTGTTCCTGTCATTATCCATTCGCTTGTTCACGTATCTGAAGACAATAACATACCAGAACAGACCGGCCGCCGCCTGCAGGAAACTCTTCGCGTTGTTGTCAAAAAGGAGGGGAGAAATCATAATTGTACAATAAAAAAAAGCCTAGCAATTTAGGCAAATTGCTATATCTGTATTTTTTGCGTGTTAGGAATAAAATTTCCTTGAGGTGACGCGGTTAAATCTTTTCTTTCTTTTGAAGCCAAATTGCATGGGTCGCTCTCTGTGCCAATCCACTTGAGAAACACTAACAAAGGCCATTTCTGTGTTAGGGACGGATCGGTGGCAGCTTTTCATGAATACATGAGAATAATTTGGTCTGCTGCATGCTGAGAGCTGGGGCACAGCTCTACATACTGTATTACTGGCGTCTGCTGGGAAAATATCCAGCCAGAGGAGAAAGGAGAAGGGGAGGGAGACGGGGGATTAGAAGGGAGATAAAAGAGGAGGAGAAAGAAGGAACAGAAGAAAAAGGCAAAGGAACGATGGAGGAAGGAGGAGAAAAAAAAATGTGTTAAAACTAAACAGTTATAAGGCCAAAGACCATGAAGGCCGGCTTACTTTTCACATTGGGGCAAAATATGCAGAAATGTTACAATGATTAGGCACAGGCCATCTCACAATCACTCCAGGATATTGTCCCAAAGCAGCTTTGGAACCTCTCATATTTGACAAACAACTCAAGCAGTTCGGATCTGGAACGCCAAACATGTACCCAGTAGAGTAGACAACACATTGCTTACAAGCACACATCGCAAGACAGCATATAAAAGTGTAGTACATAGACAAAAGCAAAACAGAGAATAGGCATTGTTCAACTACCACTGCTGCCTGCACAAACCCTCCAAGCAACACTGAAAGTAATCAGTTCATCTAAGGCAGGCCATACATCGTTCGAATCTCTGCCGGTTCAAGAGGAACCTGCCGAGATTCAAACCACTATTGGGCAGGCTGAATGGCAGGCTGATTGTACCAAGATCCAGCAACTTGGGTACAACAAGCCTGCTGGATTTTCTTGCAAGTATTGCTAGCAGCTGCGATAGCCGCTAGCAATAATCATTGCCTTCTCCCAGCGGGAGAAGACAATGGCACAGCAAGAGGGATTCCCCCATCAACCCTGTCTGTGTTGATGGGGGAAATCTAGCAAATTTCTTTCCCAAAACCAAAATAAATTTGCTTCATGTATGGCTGATCAGACTCCAGTGCCCAACCTGAAGCCCTCTGGAACATTCCGTGCACCCTTTGGGGCCACTACAAATACTAATCTGGGTTTTCCTGCTGCCCTGTTATAGCAGTGATCTCTAGCAGTCTTGGGTAAGGTGTCTCCAATCTATGAATGGATCCTGAAGCATGTTTCCAGTCTCCAACAACTCCTATGTTATGTTCACAGTCTCTGACAGTCTCCTGTAGCATGTCCAAAGTCTCAGGCAATCTATTATCATGCCTGTATTCCCTGACCAGCTCATGTATCATGTCTACAGTGTCAAACCATCTCTTGTATCATGGCCGCAGTCTCTAACCATCTCTGGTATAGTGCCTGCAGTCTCGGACCATCTCCTATGTCATACCCCCGGTCTCTAACCATCTCTTGTATCATGGCTGCGGTCTCTAACCATCTCTGGTATAGTGCCTGCAGTCTCAGACCATCTCCTGTGTCATACTCCCGATCTCAAACCATCTCTTGTATCACGTCTGGAATCTGAATATTCCTTATATCATGCCCATGGTCTTTCACTATATTCTGTTGTGTGTCTGCGGTCTCCGAGACTGAACATTCAATTAAAGAGAAGTATGGCCAAAGCATGTGGGTCACAGGAGTGCAGTTCCTTATGCACTCCTGTGACCAAGAATAAGCCTGCTGTCAGTTGATGTCACAGAACCGCTGCAGACTGGTGGGATCCTGACAATAACGTTGTGATCCACCCAGATTCCTAACCAGGAGCTGAGCCAGCTGCTCCCACCCCCTTTCCTACCTGGCACGCTCACAAGTGAGCACTGGAGGGGCAGAGCAGGGAGCAGTGACTGACATTCAGTACACTCTGCTCAGAATGGACTCGAGAACCGACTGATCATGTCATCGCTAAAGTTCTCTGGCTTAGAGGCCTCAGGGAAAACCTGCAGCATTGGACCGATACAGCAGTCCTAGAGATGAGCATGAATGTTTATTTTAGGAGTACCCCACACTTCTTTAATTTTATGTGCTGCCCCCTTGGTGATTTTGGGAGCCATGCTTGAGGCACCCCAAGTCAAGAAAGCTAACCACCACAGATCTAAGATCTGAAGACCCACCTAGCAGCCGCAATTTTTGTTATCTCATCAAAACCCCAATCTGTGTCCTGCAACCAACTGACATATCTGTTCCTGTTACCCACTTAAGAGATTGCGGCGCTTAGAGAGATTGGTCACCTTTTGTGTTGCAGTTATCTATATCTGCCGTCGTGGACACCAAAGGCCATCTCCAGCCACAACTCTTAAGTCTTGGTTTGCATCACTAGCTGTAACATACGTCACCTTATAATCTTAAAGGTTCTTATAAGATTTCCTACAGGAGTATTTGTCTACAAGGTCATAACAAGAGCGTAACTTTTCACTGGTTTTCAGTAATTTCTTTATCCTATATAATGGAGAATTGCCACAAGTAGTTGACTACTAACCACTTAATTGGTGGCCTTTTTGCTCATCTGATGAAATCCCCGATGTATCTTTTTGGAGTGTAGCAGCATGTCCACCTCTTGCACACAAATGAGCAAACCATCCTTTAACTGGATTCACCTTGGATCACCCCAATTTTTTTGGCTGCGGTTCAAAGTTTTAAAGATTTGTTTATTTCTGCCTGCTGCTTTCAGACAGTATTGATAAGAGGACCAGATCCGCTTGAATCCCATATTGTACCTGATCGCCCACACAGCACTATTCATCACTAAAAATAAACAAGCTGAAAGAAATATAAATCTTCAGTCTGTTTCAATTCATTAAATATATACAAGGTTATTATAATAATCCATTAAATGTATGTTGTACATTAAAAATCTACAGCGTTAATTGTGTGTGTTTTTGGAAAATACATATTTGCAACCCAAAACAAATTTGGTTAGCTTGCGTTTGGAATGTATGTTGACCATCTGAAACACTACTGCACACACCTGAACTTCACAGGTCTTTACTGAATCTTTGAATCACATGAATGTAATAAAAAAACCTTAAGGTTCCATTCATACCTAGGTGATTTGCATTGCGGGCAGAATCACGGCAATTCTGCACGTGATTCCGGAATAGCGGCAAAACGCGGGATGTGTTTGTGATGCTATTAATGGTTATTGGCACCCCAATTGAGGTGAGATTTTGCCACGATAAATCACGCAGCAATTGTGGCAAAATCACACCCCAATTGGAGAGCCATTACCAAGTAATAGCATCACAAACGCGCCCCACGTTTTGCCGCAAATTCAAATCACCTAGGTGTGAATGGAGCCTAAAGGTTCATTAGCTTTGCTCTCTGAAAAGCAATCCGCATTCAGGCTTAACTTCAGAGAGCCTTTGACAGGCAGGGAGGAGACCCTGTATTGCCTCCTCACTGTCTGCTTAACCTCTTGATCCCTGTACTAGCAAGCACACTGTTGTGGGGTCCTTACAGAGAGGCCGCATTTACTTGATTGGGTCACCATTGGTGGGAGCTAAGCGGTGCAGCAAGAAATCTATACTTCATAGAGAAATCTTGTTACAACCCAAACATAGCAGTGGAGTACCCCCTTCGACAAACAATATGTCAACCCAACATTTTATATGTACCTGCTGTACCATGTACTTGTATGAAACAGTATCCCATTCTCTTTGAATTGCTTGCGTTGTGTGAAATCCCTGGGGTTCCTGCCAGTCCTTCTACTTTCCTATCAAAACGGACCACACCAGGCACAGCACAGAGTGGTCAGTTTTCAGGGAGATAATCCAATTATCAGACTTGTGCTGACACGCCAAATACTCTTCAATACTAGCGTCTACTTTTTTTGATACAGGATACTTTACTAAATGATTGCTTGTCCTTGAGACCTGGTCCAATTTCTCCACTATTCTCCAACTCAGAATTGCAACCTGCTTTACATTCTCCTACACTCCTAGCATGGCACATAGATGACAATACCAGGGCAGCGCAAATACTGTAAAAAAGTAAACCAAAGCCCCGTACACACGTACCGATTGTCGACCGTAAATATTCGGCCAACGTCCGATCGGCAGATTGTCGGCTTGTTAGCATGATGCTTCCGACAACCGACTGCGACTTTTCGGCCGAACAAAATCTGCTGTGCAGGTTATAAAATTTTTGTTGGCCAACAAAGAACGGCCGATTGTTCGTCAGTCAGTACAGATTTCGGCCGACAAACAGCAGATGAGCAAGACTGGGCATGCTCAGAGAAGAAAAAACACACGGAAAGTAGACCAGAACATGACATCACTTCTGCAGTTGGTTGTTGTTGTCCGACAAAATTCGTGTGCAGTCTAGAGCACATTTCAACCAACAAAACACTGGACAAAAGACGGCCGATCGTTCGGCCGACAATCGGTACGTGTGTACGGGGCTTAACCCTTATCAGAACTAATGCTACCTCCAGGAACAGGTAGATCAAATGGATGGATTATATCCAGCTATCCAATTTCATGAATCGCCCTCCTCTGTCAACAGAATGCTCATTAGAGCTTTGAACAACTTCTACTCCAGGAATAGAAATCCTCCAACGTCAAATGCATCATGTTCAAATTACTCCAAAAATTGGGAACCCCAATTTTGTAGCCAAATGGGAAAAGGATTTAAAAATACCCATCATTCTATCAGAACGGGATAAAGCCCTCATGCTAATGTATGAATAATACCTATCCATTAGTCTCCAGGAATGTAGAAGATCTTTAGATGGTACAGATGTCCTGCTGACCTTTGATCCTACCCAAGACTCGTGCTGGAGATGTACCACAGATAAAAGTATGAATGATCCCTCTTTAAATGCTTTTGGGATATTTTTTTTATAGAAAGATTATGGGAACTAAGCTTAAGGATCACCACAACATCTTGCTGTCCATCCTCTTGGGATCCCACAAATCCAATAAAAAGAGACCTCCTACGCTACATTCTCTCAACAACATGTACGGTTAGAGGTAGGCACTGGAGATCAGAAAGAGTCTCAACTGTAGCAGAGTAGGTATGTAAGATGAATAGAAAAGATTCAGAAGAGACCTGACCAGAGACATAAATATCTTGGTATCAATGGGACCACCAAGTCCTCAACAGACCTTCCTCCTATAGCAAACATTGCATAAAAATACAGCATTACCCAACAATTTGAAGCACAACTTCCCTGGGCCTCTGGATATGGAGGGGCATAAAATGTGTTCCATTCTGCTCTCCCCTGCGCCCCCCCCCTTTTTGCTCTCACTTCCCCCCCCCCCCCCCCCCATTTCTCGTGCTTATCCTTGCATCATACTCACTATCTGACAGTTAGTGACATGAGTATACAATAAACCACACCATACTATTATATATTTTCTAAAGAAGACACAGAAGACACTCAAATAAGGGGGCAAACATCGCAATAATAGAAAAAAAAATAATTTAATTATGAAGGGGTCTCTTAATGGGTTTTACATCTGGATTCACCAGCGTAGATGTATACATTATGTTTTGTGCCATAAAACATAGTAAATGGTGCAAATAAATGGTATTAAACTATAATGAACTGTATACAGGGTGGATAAACATCAATGCATCAATGCTTAAAAAAAAAAAAAAAAAAAAAAAAAAAAGATTTTGAATTAAATCAGATTTTTTTTTTTTTTTTGCATCTTAGGCAGACTTCTGGGAAAATTGGTGAGCCAATCACACAAGCAGGAAATAATGTTTCTGGGGTGTGGTCAGTATACATTCTGTATACAGAACAACTCCAGGTAGCCATATTGCATTGCATTTTAAAAACATTACAATGGCTGCATATTGAAAAGGAAAGGTCGTTTTTAATAACATTCAATTACAATATTTGTGTCGCAATTGTATACACTATATTGTTTTTTCTTTATTTGCTGATTTTTTTCCCCCCATAATAGTAGTTACCCTTTAAATAATGATGTGTATTCCAGTGCATTTAGGTGCGTTTTACCGCGTTCCAGTACAGTCCAGAGCAAAAAAAAAAAATGCAGCACATTTTACTTTTATTCTGGAACTGGAACGCACTTGAACTAACTGCACTGGTGTGGACTTTGCAATTGAAAACCATACAACCTACTATCCATACGTTTTTTGAAGCAGAAAGAAAAAAAACGCACAGGGATGCATGTGGTGTGAACTGGCCCATGAAAAAAAAAAAAAAAAAAACTGAAAAAATAATGTAGTTATTGCATCGAAGGACTAGTAATTTATTTTTGTGTGTGATATCACTGGTTTGTACAGCATGCAAAACTGCAGGTCATCCCATTACAGAGTGCCTACAGAAACCCACAATGAAAGGGGGTGGAAACAAGTCCAGTCAGGCTACACAAAAAAGGAATGCCGCAATGACTGGTCTTTATTACAGGAAATGTCTGCACAAAGGCACAATACAGAACAGAAGTTGGTTAATGCTGTATTACTGCACAGATCTGGAAGTACATAAAGGACACATATTCGAGCAAGAATACAAATCTCTTGTTTTTAGACAATATTAGATCAGATTTCAGTTTTAAATTAAAATAAAAAAATGTTAAAAACTTAAAGCCATACTATGAGAAAACAGAGTCACTACCTATTTCTTTTCTATGAATCTCTGGAAGTGGAGATGCTGCGTCTTATAGCAATTACTTATGTACTCAAAAAGTCACTAAGGAACACAGTACTCAAAAGAAGGCTTGGGGCCCTCATTTTTTTATTTGATCATTGTGGGTTTTTTAATGGCAACTGTCTTGTTAGCAAAGTTAGGCAGCTTCCTGGCATTTCAGTGCAGACACTAGGGGAAGCCTCGTTGTCACCAGTCACTGCACAAGACATGTAGAGGTGACAGCGAAGTGACACTGTGTCCCAGCTGCCCGATCCCTCTCTTCTGCTATGGGTAATATACGGCATCATGTGTATATATGTGTGTGGCAGCTTTCACAAGGCTATGCACTTTTGACTGGCATTGAGTTTATGTGAAAGTAATTAACAGTAATTAATCCTTAATTACAGTAATTAGTAGAGTCGCAGTAAATTAAGCCACATCTGGAGCAGATGAGGGCTTCTGAATGGCATGGATGCTACAGGCTAGGTGAGGAGGGGATATTGGGATATGGAGACGGTACTCACTGGCTGGTAAATACAGTCTGAAGGCAGACAGACACGACTAAGGGATGGAGCAATGATATAGTAGGAACAAGCAGAACCATCAATACACTACATGTGGGCAAGATCGACTTCAGCACATATCAAACCGATTTACAGCAACTGAGGCTGAACAATGTCCAATTTTTTTTTATCGCCCTCACAAAAAATATTAGAGTTTCTAGCTTCTTGCAAACAACTCCTTTATTTCTTTTGCGGAAGTATAACTGAC
>NC_138775.1:212995837-213038337 GCF_965119305.1 Pelophylax lessonae | reverse complement strand
TATTACACTTATTCCTTTACACAGCAATCTAGCCAAACAACCCTTACTGACCTAAACAACTCCCAATGTTCTTACCCACCATCCTGCCTATGGTTAAATACCTTCATACCATTAGATGGCTCGCTGCATGGCAAGCCTGGAGTAGTGAGAGCAATTTCTGTACATATTTCCTGCCTCAGTCCAGACATTGACAAATCCCAACTGTCCTTCCAAATTGACCCCGGTCAGGGCAGAGCCATCTTCACTATGTGCCCACAACCCATAAATATGTTAATATCTTCATTTGTTCCTGTCCCCCTTCTGAGACCACCAAAGCCCGGACTGACAGATGTCTTCTGAGACCCTTGAGTTCTTATGACCCTGTGCAGTGACCCGTTCCATTCACTAAGAATATGTCACAGCACATTAAAGTCACCCACCCAAAGACAGAGAAGCTTGCAATCTAAAACAAGTGCTCAAGTCGAAGTGTCTGAATATCTTTCAATACATAACATCCCTTCTAGGATACAGCGACCATGAACAGGCTCCTGGGATGAGAGGTAAGGAAATGAATCGGCCCTTTAATCCCAGCCTCGGGGTAGGAGCACAATTAAAGTGGGAGATATCCCGTAAGGAGGTGTTACTGACACAACAACGTCTGATTATAACGAGCCGTGAAAAGGTCAGAGCCTGGAGAGGCTACATCTCTCACTGGATGTGCAGCCACAAATACTCATTACACAAATCACCCATGGACATTTCAAACGCTGACTGGGACAGCAAAATAGTGGGTCACCGTGGTACTGTGGTCTCTCTCTGGTACATTGACTTTAATCACTTACATTTACAAGGAGATGAACTGACACAACTATGCCAAAACGAGGACAACATCCCTACCAATCAGGAATCAGCCTTTGTGAATCTGACCATTCTCAAGTTGGCCATACATGCTTAGAAGTTTCTTCGTACAGAAATTCTGAAAAACATTTGTTCCTTCCACCACGAGTCAACTAGTTTCATATGAAAGCCCTTTCATCCAGATCTGCTATTTGAATGGAATCCCAGACATATTAAACATGTCTCATTACAACATGTATGACAAAAAATACATTCATCTTTAGAATTTTGTTTGGGAAAAAAAAAAAAAAAAAAATCCATCCTGCTTCTTCAGGCTCCATTCACACCTGGGTGTTTTTGAGCGTTTTTCAGCTCCAAAAACGCTAAAAAAAAAAAAACCTTCCAAAACGCCCAACAAGTAAAACCCCATTCATTTAAATGGCCCCTGTCCACATCTGAGCGTTTTAACGCTTGAAGCAAAATGCCTGTAGCTGAAAAAAGTACAGGAGCTTCTTTTTGGGCCGATTACCAGCGTCTTTGATAGATGTCAATGCCTGCCTCCGAAAACGCCTGAAAAAAACGCCTGAAAATCGCGGTAAAAAAAAAAAAAAATCACATAAAAAACGCGCGAAAACGCTACGCTCAAGTGTGAATGCAGCCAAAGACTCCGTTCACACTGGGGCGACCTGTCAGGCGACCTGGTCGCCTGCCATAGAGTAGCTGTGGACCCGTTCTAATAGGAGCGACACAAGTCGCTCCAACTTAGAAAAAGGGTCCGGAGCTTCTTTGGGGCGACCTGCATTGACTTCAATGATATGAAGTCCGTGCCGGCCGTGCCGAGGTCGCGGTGCGAGCAGCGCGCCGCGACTTCACAGGTCGCCCCGGGAAGTAGCGTCCCCCCAGTGTGAACGGGGTCTTAAACTCAATCGCTGCAGTAAAAAACACACAAAAAAAAAAAAAAAAAAAATCGAAATTACCCCTATAACCATTACAAAATCAAGCGTTCCAGTTTTGATGGAAGAGATCAGAGATACTTGTTCCAGCCATAAAATGGTATCCCTTCTACCTCTTAAGAGGAAAAAAAAAAAAAAAAAGTTACAAATCTGTAGCAACTTTGATAAAATAAAATAACTTTTGGCAGCTACATACATCTATTGTTCCCAAATTAAAAAAAAAAAAAAAAGCCATTTGTGTTGCACCAATACCATTTTTTATGGGCGAGTAGGAGAACCAATACTTTTGGTCAAGTATTCACTGATACAGAGGATCGCAGGGAGATTTGATCCCATGCAAAATGAAGGACGTGAAATAACGGAGACTAGCACAGCATATACCTAAACTCCATCACCAGCACATGTAATGCGCTGAGGTTCAGCCCAGCCCCCATAAAGAAGAAACGCTGTCATGTGACTGAACAAAGTATTTTTATCATTAGTGTGTAAGCATTTGGGCCCTTCCACACAGAATACAGTTGGATGCATTTTGAACTGCACGCCAACTGCATAGACACCTAAAAATCACAGTTCAGCGCAGTTAAAAAAAAAAAAAAAAAAAAAGGAGTAGAGTAGAACATGCTGCATTTTTCCGCACCACAAATGCAGGGAACACGCTACAAATGTGCTTCAAACGCACCGCACCCCTTTAAGCCAAGAAAGCCAAGCCCAAAAATGTATAGAAAAATGCACTGCAAATGCAGTGCTAAACGCAGACCAAAACGCATTCAGGCACGCTTCGAATTCATGTAAACGTGCAGTCTTTAGTGTGAATGGGCCATTAGCTTTGTCAGTGTGCCCTATCCATATGAGGGAGGATACATATCTGGGTTTACAACCATTTTAAGTTAAGTCACTTCCTTTAAAGAAATCTTTGTTAAAGTGGAAGTAAAGTTTAATCTAAACAAATGGCTGACAGGCAGGGTATTAATGACAGAAGAGACCCTATTGGTCTCTTCTGCCATCAACGCATCCTTTTGCCTCTCAGCTGTCATATTCTCTGAGGCGCGCATGTGCAGCTCAGCAAACATTTACCCCCCCCCCCCCCCCCCCGCTCTGTGCTGTGGTGATGTGACTCCAGTGCAAATGTGTGGGAGTGACATGATTGCGGCCTGGCCTATCAAATGGGTGAAGACACCCGTAAAATAGACCGGAAGATGGAAGCGCCAGGGGCCCCGGCGGATCAATCCCACTGCAACGCTGGAGGACACCATATGACAGGTAAGTCTACATTAATGCACTAATATGCTGTGCATACTAGCACATTATGGCATAACCCACCAGGGGGGCCCTAGAAAAAAAAAATTATAGCGGACTTTACTTGCGCTTAAGGCTGAATAGTGCAAATCAAAATCCCCCACCTATCAGAACGGCCCCTCTAACAGGACTTGAAATGCTTTAGATCAGGGATCCTAAAACAGCTGATGCGGAACTACACATCCCATGAGGCATTGTAAAACTCTGACATTCACAGACCTGACTAGGCATGATGGGAATTGTAGTACCCGAACAACTTTAGGGCCATAGTTTGAAAACCCTTGCATTAGATGGTCAGGTCTCCTAGGCAGGGTTTTCGATGTGCACTGCTACTGTCTACTTTCTGAAGGGAAGTGACATCAGGGTGAAGCCTTCACATAATGCCTTTAGAATAACGGTTACCACTCAAGTGAATCAAGCAAAAATAGTTGTATTTTATACCTCTATGTAAAATGTAAGTTCTGTTTTTCTTGTTATATTTCACTGCATCTTCTTGTAACGGTGTAAAAAATCTGTGGGTTTCGGAACCATTTTCAGAGTTGTATAAAGTCTGAAGAACGCTTGATACAATCAATCTTGAAAGCTTGATAATTTATTAAAGTGGATATAAACCCTTACCTATACACGGTGAAGTGATGGAAGAGGTGAAGCTCCTCTAGCACATTAGCCAATAAAAGACAACACTTAAGTGCCAAACATCATTAACTGATTGCTAATACTGTACAATACTCCTTTACTGATATATTGCGACTGAAATACCTGCAGGATATCCATTCTGCACGTGTCATTTGTGTCCAGATTTTCAAGGCTGATCAGATCCCAACAAGAGGGAGGTTAAAAGGGACAACTTCAGGGACAAAAGACCTTGTTGCACAGATTACAGCTGAAACAACTTAACAGCATTTGTCTTTAAGTGTCTCCAGAGTGGGATTTACATACATGCCAACTACACACAAAATGTAATTACTTACTAATTTTAATTGCTCATTTCAAGTGAAAATAATTAGTTGGCAACTACGGCAATAATTAGCAGAGCTGTATAAATCTTTATAAGAATACACAGGCTTGAACAAATACACATAGCCTTGAACGTTTTAGAGATTTTCATCTTCTGTTGTATTGTGCTAGAAATATGCAAGCAATATATAAACCGTGAAAGAAAAAAAAAAAACCTGGTCTTCATACAACGCCCATAATCTTACATTTCACAAAAAATATTATTATTATTATTTCTATATATATATATATATTTTTTTTTTTTTTTTTTTTTTTTAAATAAAACAGCTAGCAGGGCAGATTCCTACATCTATGCTGTTTGTAGGAAACTTTTAGATTTTCCGCAACAAAAGAAATCTATGTTTATGGCCACCTTAGGAGCTTCGGGATCCCCCAAAACAAATAAAAAGTCAGCAGCTACAAATACTGTAGCTGCTAACTTTTAACATAAGGACACTTGCCTGTTCAGAGATCCAGCAATGTCCTCTCCTGAACACATTGTTCAATCAGCTTCGGGTGTAGGTGCCGCCATAGGAGTAAAAGAAACTGGAAGTGAAGTCTTGCGGCTTCACAGCCGGTTTCCTACTGTGCATGCGCAAGCCACGCTGCACCTTGTGAATGCTCCCAGAAGTCTGTGGGGAAAGGAGGGAGGGTGGACCTTTCCGGCTCAGGTACTGGGAGGTACCTCCCCCTCCGCCCTCAGGGAGGGTGGAGGAGGGAGGGTGGAGGAGGGAGGGAGGGGCTCTGCGGGATTGCAAACAAGCAAAAACTTCCCCTTTTGGGTGGAGCTCCGCTTTAAGTGTAGCTAAAGAAAACCTTTATTCCTAAAAGGAATATCAAAGCTTTCATTGCCCAATTTCTTCTAAAGATAACAGGTGTCTGGCTGTTAAGCTGCCCCGCTGACTTTAACACTCTGAGTCGCAGAAAATTAAGGCCCTTTTGCCCACTGCACCATGAAAAAGCTCAGTAGTGTTTTTTTTTTTTTTTTTAACTCCTCTAAAATGCCCATTGTTTACAACAGGGCTCACCAAATCCCAAGTGCGAGGTCGATATGGCAACTAGAAATTGCGTCCTGGCGCCTGGGCTTTTGCCAGACCATTCGCTATTGGCAGGGATGCACAATTTGTATAGCCCAAGGCCCAGATCATGCAGTTCCGGGCAAAGCTACTACTGCGGCAAAACAGCAGAGTTAATTTGTCAGGTGAAAGCGTTCAGACCGCTCCGCTACTGCCTTATTGCTTCCACACACACAGACCGGTAAAGTACGTGCCCCCCCGCCAGTGGTGTATTTAGGATTTGTGCTGCCCTAGGCCTGACTAAACTTGTGCACCCCATAATTTGTAAAAGACAACCCCTTCCTGTAAAGGCCACACCCCTTACTGTTTATGACCCACTGTGCCCATCAGCATAGCTTCATCAGTTCCCATAAGTTCAGCCTCATCAGTGCTGCCTCTTTACTGCCCATGAGTGCAGCATATCAGTGTGGCCTCATCAGTGGCCACCAATGCAACCTTATCAGTGCCCATTAGTACAGCTTTATGTCATGGGATTAGTAAGATTACTCTTTTAAGATATTTGGATTTGTGTTTGCTGCCACTGATTGTAATTATGGGATTTTTTCACTTATTTGGATAATGAATAGGAAGTCCATAGTCATTATACAAATAGTGAAATATTTTTTTTTGCTGCCCCCCTTCAAAGTGCCGCCCTAGGCCTGGGACTTGTTGGCCCAGGCCAGGATACATTGCTTGCCCTTCTGCGGGCCCAGGACAGGCATAGCGGGCGCCACAGGCTAGAGGGGAGCGTGGAAACAAGTCCACTCTCCTCCCCATCTTGTTCCTGACCTGGAAATTACATGTATGACCCCCGGATATATGCAGGTACAAACAAATGCACACGGGCGCCTATGCACGAAAATGTCAATGGCGATACACGTTACATGTCGCCACGCACAAATGGGCTCCTAGACTCAAAGCAAATTTGTAAAGCACTGGTTTACAAGATGCCTGTACAGGCAGGCACATAAACCAGCACTGGGTATTCAAGAATTAAAAAAAAGAAAAAAGACAAATCTGCATTTCCGTTCAGTATTTTGCGTCGGTACCTGCAAATACGCGCACACACGAGTATGGGCATGAATGAAACAACATTAATGGGAATGTTAAGAAACGTGAATACGATTATGCGCAAATGTGTCCAACAAAAACGCCTAAAACTACATCTAAAAATGCAAACGCTCAAACATCAATACCATGTGCAAGAGGGCCACAAGTATGCAGATCAGCAGTACCAGAAATCCTTGTCGGCATACTTGTTCCAAGTCAGTGGTGGAATCTATGGGGTCAGCACAACAAGCAGCATGTTCAGGAAAAAAGGTAATGGCATCCTCCATGTTCATCTAATGACAGGTTTCATTTAAAGTATAACTAAAAGGCAAAACCTTTTTCAGTTTTGGATAGAGGGAGGGGAGGGATTACAACCCCTATCAGTTTTGCTATCTAAAAGGAAATTCACCCTCTCCATTTGTCCTGTTTACCGTGATCATTCAAAGTGAAGTAAACGAAAATCCCAAATTTTGGGTTGTCCCCAGAAAAGAAATAGGGGAGGAATCTTCCAATGTAGACACTAGTTCTGGTGACCTGGGGGTCCAAAAGTAATTCCCTAATTTGGAGAGATTTCCCCTGCAATGGGATACAGATGGCAATAGAAAAATCTGACAGGGGTTAGAACCCTACCTTGCTCTATTCAAAATGGAAAAAATAAATAAAATGCCTTTAATTCTACTTTCAGGTACCCATGGAATCAGCACTACAGACAGTTGCCCAATCCGGCCAGGCTGACCAACCTCAGGGGAAATATCGACCTTGCTGCTGAAATGTGTCTATTATCTCCAAAACATAAACCTACATTTCACAACTGCGTTTGACAGAGCACCACTGACAATTTTTACTCTAAAGCCCCGTACACACGTACCGATCGTCGTCATACAAACATCGGCGGACGAAAGATCTGCCGATTGTACGCTTGTTAGTATGGTGCCTCCGACAGCTGTCTGCGCACATTCTGCGGACAAGAGTCTTTCTTGCAAACATGAAAATTTTTGTATGCCGACACCAGAACGGACGATTGTTCGCCAGTCAGTACAGAATTCTGCCGACAGACTGCAGATTTGCAAGACTGGGCATGCTCAGAAAAGAAAAAACACAAGGAAAGTTAACCATCACATGACATCACTTCTGCAGTCGGCGGACAAAATTCTTGGGCAGTCTTTGTACTTTTCAACAGACACCGACATCCCGGGGAGAAAAGACGAACGTTTGTATGCCGACCATCGGTACGTGTGTACGGGGCTTTAGGCCCCTTTCACACTTGTGCAACCTAAAAGTCACGTGATTTTGACTGCACTTGAAGCAATGCCTAGGTCTATGGCCTCAAAACTAGGGCTGCACGATATTGGGGAAAAAAGTATATTGCGATATTTCGTTTTTAACTATATATATCGCGATATTTCTCCAGACAGTCTCCGGAGGAGGGATCAGTTAGCAGAGCTCAGCTTTCTGCCAGGGGATCCACCACACTCCTAGAACTTCTCCCGCCCGAGCCTTGTGTCGGAGCCAGAGTGTAGAGGAAGCGGGCTTTTGGTAGCAGCCTTTGTAAGGAGCACACTGATTGGCTGGGAAGACTCTAAAGAGGAGCCTGTGTGGTGCTATGAAGAGTATATCTTCGCTCAGTGTATATACTGTATACAATGATCAGCTGGGGGGTGAATACACCGTACAAATGCCAGTCACATCTCCTGTACAGCAGGTGCCTCTGCGCAGCCGCAGCACACACCGCCATCCCGCCGCACCGTGACACGTGACCACTCACCTGCTGGAACGATGACAATCAGGAACTATAAGATTATCTCAATATTCCTCCGTGTTCCAATTATTATCATTTCCCCCGAATCCCTAACATCCCCGCCCACTCCTTCCACACTTCCGCCAGACTAAGTTCAAATTGCGCGGGCACGTCCGAACGTAGCTACTGATTGGTCAGAGGTTCTCCGCTCCAATTGGTGGGCGTAAGGCAAGGCTGCGTACAGATTGCTATGCTACGAGTTCAGTGCGGGTTAGCATTGTGTTGTTGCTGGCCAAGGTGATGTGTGAATAGTGTGGGGATGGCTTGCACACATCGTTCTGTGTTTGGCTGCTCTTACTTCTGGCAGTAATATAATTGTATACAGGATGACGCTGCTGTCGGAGCCAGAGTGTAGAGGAAGCGGGCTGTCGGTAGCAGCCTTTGTCCCGCAGTGCTCCTCCACCATGCTCCGGACATCTCTCCCCTCTCCTGCTGCAAACACTGTTCCGCCGCCATGCAATCCGCCCCGTACTCCAGCCCTCCCTCTTTGTCAATGTCAACAGCCGACCATTACTCCGCCCATTGTCTCTCCATTGAAAAACATTACAGCCTGATCCCCGCTCCCGATGTAGCCAGGAGAGACAATGGGCGGAGAAGGGCGGAGTAATGGTCGGCTGGATACTAGAGGCAGAGCTGGGAGGGAAGTGTGGGATGGACGCAGTCACTGTAAGTCCTCCTCCTCCCCCCGAGTCCGGACTTCTCCCCGCTCTGCCTAATGCCTGAATATCGTGGCTTCGGCGATATAAATATCGCCTGTGCCTGCAGAACGATAGTCGATATCACATCGACTATCGTTCAGCCCTACTCAAAACGCATTAAAATCGGCCCAAACTATTGCAGGGACTACTTTGAAGTCGTACAGATATGAACGGTACTCATTGGAAATCATGGAGTACAACTTGTCATGCGACTTTGCAGTCCCAAATCGCAGGACAAGTCGCACAAGTGTGAAAGGGGGGCCTTATTCATAGTACAGATTATAAACTGGCTGTGCACATAAAATGACTAGTTGACGGGGTGCACATAAGAGACTAGTTGACAGGGTGCACATAAGAGACTAGTTGATGGGACGACAACCCCCAACTGACAGCCCCCCCCCCCACCCCCAGCTTACTTCAAATCCCTGCGGTGTGAATGGGGTCCTAAGGAGTCACACAGACCACCATTTGTCCTCAATATACACATGCATGCGTTTATTCATAACGTTTTAGGGTCTCTACTGCATAGACTCATCTATACTATCGGTGGCCATACGCGATTCAATAAATTATCAATTTCTTTTCCAAATGATCCTGTCTGCTAGGAAGAAGTCATCTATAGTCAGCTTATCAGACACAAGGCAAGTAGATCAATAGTGTCTTAGTTCCACAAATTCTTGATCGCACCTCGGTTTCCATCACGTAATCTCATAATCTGAACCCTCAAAATAAAATCATATTCAATAAAACATCACAGTGTTGACGATTGATGCAAAAGATGAAGAATTTTCCACTCTGAAAATTCAACTCTGATCGAATCCAATCTAAAAAGGAGTCTAAATCAATCAGGAGGATAGTTATAGCCATTTGATTATTTGCGGATTTCATTAAATTGTAAACTGAACCGATAACAAAAGTGTGTGCTGCCACGATTAAAGTATAATGAGTTATTGTCTAAACATTTCCAATGTGGTGCTCTTTTTTTTTTTCAGAAAAAAAAAACCTGCAGCTGTTTTTTTCCCCATGTGACATAAATTTGCCAACCCTCACCTAAATCTCAGGAACCAGACAAAATCCTCGAACATCTACGGGTACTAAAAAAATAAAATAAAAGAAGGTAAACACAGCAAAGCTATAAAGTGAATAAAAACCAATCTGTGCATAAAAGATAAAAGACCATGACAGCCATTGTGGCATTACGGACCCATTATTGGTTATTGTGTGTACATTTTCATTATCGCAGACAATACATGTATAAATATTTATGAACATGGCACAGACATGCAGCAGCGGGTGCAGTGTGCGCCACTCTCACATGTGACCCATGTCAGTTCAGGGTCAATTGTATGCACATTTTCTACAGGAGATACATTTATGTTGCAAGTTTCTGGCTGTGAAGGGGTCTATCGTCTTCACAGCCCATCTGTCCCAGCAGATTGATGAGGTTTGGAAGATCTCCTTGGAGCTGGGGAAGGGGTGGGATGAAGGGACAGGGGCATTGCCACATAATAATGCTGTTCTGATGCTGCCTCTGTGCTAGCGATAAGAGTGACTTCTTATCAGCGGCTCACTGGAAATGTGCTGCTGTCTGATTAGGCCATGGTCTGAGCCAAGGTTATAAACAGCTCTTATCAGGGTCTCTGTGACACAATAATCCAGCCAGCATCAGCAGGAGGACCACACTGTGGAGGTTTGAATCCCAATCAAAGAATAAGCAGACCTCCACTCGGATGTAGCCGTAGCTTTTGTGTTTTTGTATACAGAGCATCATCTTTCATACAGGTCTGGTGTATACAGCGCATCAATGTTCATACATGGCTGGTGTATACAGCGCATCAATGTTCATACATGGCTGGTGTATACAGCGCATCAATGTTCATACAGGTCTGGTGTATACAGCGCATCAATGTTCATACATGGCTGCCTGGTGTATACAGCCCATCAATGTTCATACATGGCTGGTGTATACAGCGCATCAATGTTCATACATGGCTGGTGTATACAGCGCATCAATGTTCATACATGGCTGCCTGGTGTATACAGCCCATCAATGTTAATACATGGCTGGTGTATACAGCCCATCAATGTTCATACATGGCTGGTGTATACAGGGCATCAATGTTCATACATGGCTGGTGTATACAGCCCATCAATGTTCATACATGGCTGGTGTATACAGCCCATCAATGTTCATACAGGTCTGGTGTATACAGCGCATCAATGTTCATACAGGTCTGGTGTGTACAGCGCATCAATGTTCATACATGGCTGGTGTATACAGCCCATCAATGTTCATACATGGCTGGTGTATACAGGGCATCAATGTTCATACATGGCTGGTGTATACAGGGCATCAATGTTCATACAGGTCTGGTGTATACAGCGCATCAATGTTCATACATGGCTGGTGTATACAGGGCATCAATGTTCATACATGGCTGGTGTATACAGCCCATCAATGTTCATACATGGCTGGTGTATACAGAGCATCAATGTTCATACATGGTCTGGTGTATACAGCGCATCAATGTTCATACATGGCTGCCTGGTGTATACAGCGCATCAATGTTCATACAGGTCTGGTGTATACAGCGCATCAATGTTCATACATGGCTGGTGTATACAGCCCATCAATGTTCATACATGGCTGGTGTATACAGGACATCAATGTTCATACATGGCTGGTGTATACAGGGCATCAATGTTCATACATGGCTGGTGTATACAGAGCATCAATGTTCATACATGGCTGGTGTATACAGGGCATCAATGTTCATACATGGCTGGTGTATACAGGGCATCAATGTTCATACATGGCTGGTGTATACAGCCCATCAATGTTCATACATGGCTGGTGTATACAGAGCATCAATGTTCATACAGGTCTGGTGTATACAGCGCATCAATGTTCATACAGGTCTGGTGTATACAGCGCATCAATGTTCATACATGGCTGGTGTATACAGCCCATCAATGTTCATACATGGCTGGTGTATACAGGACATCAATGTTCATACATGGCTGGTGTATACAGGGCATCAATGTTCATACAGGTCTGGTGTATACAGCGCATCAATGTTCATACATGGCTGGTGTATACAGCCCATCAATGTTCATACATGGCTGGTGTATACAGGGCATCAATGTTCATACATGGCTGGTGTATACAGGGCATCAATGTTCATACATGGCTGGTGTATACAGAGCATCAATGTTCATACATGGCTGGTGTATACAGGGCATCAATGTTCATACATGGCTGGTGTATACAGGGCATCAATGTTCATACATGGCTGGTGTATACAGCCCATCAATGTTCATACATGGCTGGTGTATACAGAGCATCAATGTTCATACATGGCTGGTGTAAACAGGGCATCAATGTTCATACATGGCTGGTGTATACAGCCCATCAATGTTCATACACGGCTGGTGTATACAGCGCATCAATGTTCATACATGGCTGGTGTATACAGCACATCAATATTCATACACGGCTGGTGTATACAGCCCATCAATGTTCATACAGGTCTGGTGTATACAGCCCATCAATATTCATACACGGCTGGTGTATACAGCCCATCAATGTTCATACAGGTCTGGTGTATACAGCCCATCAATGTTCATACAGGTCTGGTGTATACAGCCCATCAATGTTCATACATGGGTGGTGTATACAGCCCATCAATGTTCATACATGGCTGGTGTATACAGCCCATCAATGTTCATACATGGCTGGTGTATACAGCCCATCAATGTTCATACATGGCTGGTGTATACAGCCCATCAATGTTCATACATAGTGATTGACGAACATCTGATGGGACGGTTCGCGAACGTGCGAACTCGCTCAAATGTTCGCAGCGAGTCCCATTCATTTTAATGGCAGGCAAACATGAAAAACCTCCAGGTCATATTTGCAGCCACAAAATACTTACTAGCTGTGCACACATAGTCCCACAACATGGACACTGACATGCCAGAAGTATTAAGCGAATCTGCAATCGACAAGCATTCTTTTTTTATCTGCGAAATTTTGTCAATTCAGGAGCGCATGAAGGCCATAGAGGAGAGACAACACCAGGCTATGAAGGGGGTGCAGGAGATGATCCTGCTATTGGAAAAGTTGCCATAATTTTTTATTTATTTTTAAAGTTATATAAATCGTTTATACAGTTATAACGTGTATTTTGTGTTTTGTAATATTGCTCGGTTTTAGTGTAATAGCTTGGCCTAAATCAGCCAGAACTGACAGCAGCCGGTAAATACATGTCAAATACATATAGGGTCCATTCACACATCTGTAAAATGGGTCCGCATCCATTCCACAATTTAGCGTAATGTTTACAGACCCATTGATTTTCAATTTCAGTCTGAAAAATTAGACATTCACACGATGAAGTGTCGGCCAGTACAGGCCCCAAAAATTAGCCAACAGGCGTTCACCTGACAATATAGAACTTTGTATTCTGTGGCTGGAGGTACATTAGGCATTCACAGGTGATGGATCGGAAAATAATTCCTGTGACTCAAGCGGAGGGTATATGGTGGTGGTGTCTTTGTGGGTTAACAGCAGAGAGTGAAGAGGGTGCAGAAGAGGAAGGCTGAGTGAGCCACTCAACCAAGTCTGGTGTGTCCTTTGACGTAAATCAAACACACCTTCTGCAACTTCCCACTTTGGCTCTGGCCTGGTGCTCCTGCCTTACTCCTACCACCCCTGCGGAAGGGCCTGCCTCTTCCTCTGCCTGTCATTTTTTAAATGACCCTGTGACAAAAGTCTCTAGAGAAGCACAGTATATGTGGAAGAAGGTATACAACACCCCGCTTCAATCTGTTGTTTTGGGGGGCCACTGGTCTATCACACCAGTTATAATACTTTTTTTTTTTTTCAGTAAAGTTTGTCACTGTGTGTAGCCGAGGGAACGTAGCAAAACAGAAAAAAAAAATTCTGCAGTACCCAAATACAGTATTATGAAAGTATATACAACACCCCGCTTCAATCTGTCGTTTTTGGGGGGCCACTGGTCTATCACACTAATACTTTTTTCTAATTGAGTTTGTGACTCTTTGTATCATCGCTGCAGATCCGCTCATCAGTCACAATGCTGCACAATACAAATCCACTATAATATGCTTTCTATATTAGAAAAGTATATTATAAGTGTATTACACACCTATATACTGCACACCAAACAATAGTACACCTATACCAGTCCTTAAAATGACTTTTGTGGACCTATTAGCAAGCGATTTGTGTCACTAACAGTCTGTCCCTGCTCCACACAGCAACCTCTCCCTACACTGACAAAAGACAGAATGTAAAATGGCAGCCAGATCAGGTCTATTTATAAGGTAGGGGTATGTCCATGTGCTGAAATGTCTGAATTGGCTGTCCTGTAGCACCTGATGGATGGGTCAAAGTTCTTCACAATGTAAAAAGAATATGGCGTTCGCGAATATCGCCATATGTTCGCATGTTCGGCGAACAGCGAACGAGCAAAGTGTGCCACGAACCGACCACTGGGCGAACCGCAAGGCCATCTCTATTCATACACGGCTGGTTTATACAGCCCATCCATGTTCATACACGGCTGGTGTATACAGCCCATCCATGTTCATACACGGCTGGTGTATACAGCCCATCCATGTTCATACACGGCTGGTGTATACAGCCCATCCATGTTCATACACGGCTGGTGTATACAGCCCATCAATGCTCATACATGGCTGGTGTATACAGCCCATCCATGCTCATACAAGGCTGGTGTATACAGCCCATCCATGCTCATACACGGCTGGTGTATACAGCCCATCAATGCTCATACACGGCTGGTGTATACAGCCCATCAATGCTCATACACGGCTGGTGTATACTGCATATCAATGTTCCTCATACAGGTCTGGTGTATACAGGGCATCAACATGCTTCATACAGAGCTGGTGTATACTGCACAACGCTCTTCATACAGGGCATCAACTTTCTTCATTTATGGCTGATGTATACTGTACAACGTTCTTCATATATGGTTGATGTATACAGAGTATCAACGTTCTTCATACAAGTCTGGTGTATACAGGACATGAATATTATTTATACATGGTTGGTGTATACAGGGCATCAATGTTCTTCATAAACTGCTCCTGCATACTGGGCATTCATTATTTTCATGTATAAATAAAGTGCAGGGCTAAAAAAAGCAAACAGTCCATTGAAGGCAATCACAATTGAAGGTGAAATTGGTAAATATAGGTGAGTCCCAAGTGAAAAGGTGAAGTTGACGGTCCAAAGTGATATGAGTGACCAAGGAAGCAGATAGATCCCCACACCATGGGGATATAAATTAAATGCGCTCACCAGAAGTTGTAGACCCCAAATACCATACAGCAAATGGGTCATTGAAGGCTTAAGATATTAACCGTAAGTCACCATTCATTATTTTCCACCCGTCTAGGCCAATTCCTCCACTGGCTTATACTTGCCCACTGAATAAAATTACAAATACTAATATATGAAGCCAACTACAAATATTCTCCAACCTAAACTCAATATCACCCAAATCCTTTTCCTCCTCTCAAGACCTCCTGTTTTCCAGCTCCCTTGTCACCTCCCATATTCATCACCAGTGCTTCTCCAGGGGTCTCTCCCATTCTCTGGAACTCACTACCCCAATCTGTCCTGCTATCTGCTTTTCTATCTATCGGTCTTTCAGCTAGCCCTGAGAACACACCTCTTCTAGAAAGCCTATCCCAGCTCTACCCAACAACTGAACTTTTACTTTCTCCGACAACTCATCCCCACAGCTATTATCTTTTGTATCACATGCCCCTCCCTTTTAAATTGTAAGCTCTTGAGCATGAGCAAGGCCTTTCTAATGCCTAGTACACAATAAGAATATCGGATGAATGATTGTCCCTTTTTTTGTATGGTAATCCCATATCGAAACTTAATAGGTTACTAAACCTATGAAAATTCTCATACGACAGAACTACAGCTATGGAAGTGATGTAATGTTTTGTATTGTAATGTATTCTTTTGTTTTTCAGTGTGGCCGTGGTCACACAATTTTGTTTTCGCACAAATACTATACTAATTACACAAAAATGGTTTGTTCTGGTATTGTACGAGAAACATTTTCATGCTTGTCACTTCGGATATTTCTGGATGAACTGTCGCGATTGGCTCTCGAAGGCTGTGTACGAACGATCAGATTATCGGATGATCGTTCCGAAAGCAGAATTTTTCGTCCCAATTTGCTCATTTCATTTACTAGGCATAACCCTCTTCTCTTGGATTGATTTGCAACTGTACCGTCTTCCCTTATTTTGTAAAGCACTGTACAACTGATGGCGCTTTATAAATCCGGTGTAACAATAATACAAGGCTGATGAATGCTGGACACTTATTTTCTTCTTTATACATGGCTGGAGTGTGAAGTGAGTCAGCATCCTTCATGCAGGGCTTGCTAAACAATATGTAATTTTGAACAGTACGACTATGTTCCTGTTATTTACATGAGACCATTCAAGTAACTCCTTCAGTCCCAAAAGATGATAGTGTAACATTTATATGGATTACATATACAGTGGGTACGGAAAGTATTCAGACCCCCTTAAATTTTTCACTTTTTGTTATATTGCAGCCATTTGCTAAAATCATTTAAGTTCATTCTTCTTCCTCATGAATGTACACATAGCACCCCATACTGACAGAAAAACACAGAATTGTTGACATTGTTGCAGATTTATTAAAAAAGAAAAACTGAAATATCACACGGTCCTAAGTATTCAGACCCTTTGCTGTGACACTCATATATTTAACTCAGGTGCTTTCCATTTCTTCTGATCATCCTTGAGATGGTTCTACACCTTCATTTGAGTCCAACTGTGTTTGATTATACTGATTGGACTTGATTAGGAAAGCCACACACCTGTCTATGTAAGACCTTCCAGATCACAATGCATGTCAGAGCAAATGAGAATCATGAGGTCAAAGGAACTGCCTGAAGAGCTCAGAGACAGAATTGTGGCAAGGCACAGATCTGGCCAAGGTTACAAAAAGATTTCTGCTGCACCTAAGGTTCCTAAGAGCACAGTGGCCTCCATAATCCTCAAATGGAAGACGTTTGGGACGACCAGAACCCTTCCTAGAGCTGGCCGTCCAGCCAAACTGAGCTATCGGGGGAGAAGAGCCTTGGTGAGAGAGGTAAAGAAGAACCCAAAGATCACTGTGGCTGAGCTCCAGTGATGCAGTCAGGAGATGGGAGAAAGTTGTAGAAAGTCAACCATCACTGCAGCCCTCCACCAGTCGGGGCTTTATGGCAGAGTGGCCCGACGGAAGCCTCTCCTCAGTGTAAGACACATGAAAGCCCGCATGGAGTTTGCTAAAAAACACCTGAAGGACTCCAAGATGGTGAGAAATAAGATTCTCTGGTCTGATGAGACCAAAATAGAACTTTTTGGCCTTAATTCTAAGCGGTATGTGTGGAGAAAACCAGGCACTGCTCATCACCTGTCCAATACAGTCCCAACAGTGAAGCATGGTGGTGACAGCATCATGCTGTGGGGGTGTTTTTCAGCTGCAGGGACAGGACGACTGGTTGCAATCGAGGGAAAGATGAATGCGGCCAAGTACAGGGATATCCTGGACAAAAATCTTCTCCAGAGTGCTCTGGACCTCAGACTGGGCTGAAGGTTTACCTTCCAACAAGACAATGACCCTAAGCACACAGCTAAAATAACGAAGGAGTGGCTTCACAACAACTCCGTGACTGTTCTTGAATGGCCCAGCCAGAGCCCTGACTTAAACCCAATTGAGCATCTCTGGAGAGACCTAAAAATGGCTGTCCACCAACGTTTACCATCCAACCTGACAGAACTGGAGAGAATCTGCAAGGAGGAATGGCAGAGGATCCCCAAATCCAGGTGTGAAAGACTTGTTGCGTCTTTCCCAAAAAGACTCCTGGCTGTATTAGATCAAAAGGGGGCTTCTACTAAATACTGAGCAAAGGGTCTGAATACTTAGGACCATGTGATATTTCAGTTTTTCTTTTTTAATAAATCTGCAACAATGTCAACAATTCTGTGTTTTCCTGTCAGTATGGGGTGCTATGTGTACATTCATGAGGAAGAAGAATGAACTTAAATGATTTTAGCAAATGGCTGCAATATAACAAAGAGTGAAAAATTTAAGGGGGTCTGAATACTTTCCGTACCCACTGTACACTCTGGGGACAAAAGGGAACATCAGTTAACCCACTAGCATGTCACAGTGGAATGAAAACCAGAGGTCACAGGAGATGACCTACCTGTTGGTAATGGAATATGGAGCCCCAACACCGCAATAAATCTGGCACTATATTGGCAAAATGCACTATTGCTCATTCTGTTGCTCTTTGCAAGACTTTTACCCAAGCTTACTAGCAAATGTGTACGACTTTCACAACGTTTTCCCTATGGCTTCACAAATGAAAAGGAACAGTCTAGTCCTGCTGCCAAGGGTTTTCTCAATCTGTCTGAAAAGTATGTGTGCATTAAAGACTGCTATTGGAACTTGGGTACTTATCACCAGCCTCTAAAACACCCCACCATGTCCAGTAAATTTCAGCACCCACCCTAAACTACTTTACTCACCTATATTTATCAAAGTTCCTGGTCATTTTTGAAATCCAAAGTATTTTCAGCTGCCTTGAATTAAAATATTTTAATTAAACAGTTACTTGGAAGGAAACGATGATATGACCAATTGAAGAGGAGCTAATCCCTGCTATGTCGCGGCCAACCTAGCGCAGAGCTGAGGTCTGCGCGCGCCGGCCCGACTGGGGTGACCCAATCAGCCAATCAGAAGGAAGAGGAGACGGGGCAGGTCGTAGCCTGTGTCTGAATGGACACAGGAAGCTGTGACTTGGCTTGAGTGCCCCCATAGCAAGCTGCTTGCTGTGGGGGCACTCAATAGGAAGGAGGGGCCAGGACAGCAAAGAGGGAACCGAGAAGAGGAGGATCCAGGCTGCCCTGTGCAAAATCAACTGCACGGAGCAGGTAAGTATAAGATTTTTTTTTTTTTTTTAAACGAGACTTTACAATCACTTTAATTTAGGAGATAATTCAGTCTGGTGAGTTGCCCTGATTATGAGTGGAGGTGTAGGGTTTGAATAATCATGTTATGGAAAGTTTCTAAGAGCATTACAGATCGTTGGTGAATAGCAAAATACTATTTATGTAATATTTTGCATTAATTTGAGCACTTCAATATTTTATGATCATTTGCACATGCAGATTTTTTTTTATTAGAATCACATTGAAATACTATTGGGATTTATAGGATGTGGACAGAACACAATTTACCCAATTTTAACCACATTATATATAAAAGAGCTTGGTCATTTTTTTGGAATGATTTATCATATATTTACCTGATGGTCTGTGTTTTGTTTTCATGTATGCACAGTGTGGGAAGTAGTGGAGGTCTCATGACGGCTACGCATTTCACCATGGTAAAGATCACTGTTGGTGTGCTGGTTACCTTAGGAGCAGTTGATTGTCTCCACTGAAACGCCAGTCTCAATAAAATAAATGGCAATACTTACTCCTAATTCTCCTAACAACCCTTGGGTGTGCCTTTTTCAGTCTACCTAAAATAGGATACAAACTCTTGAAAACGTAAGAATTTACCATTATCTGGCACATAAAAATGTTTTTGTGTATTTATGATGTAAATAACTAATTTGGAATGGACCTACCCTATCTACTGAAAGACATGCCCAGTCTAGACCACAGAGCAGTCACATGCAGTTTGCTGTAACCCTCCTTGCCATTGCATTACATTCCTGAAGTACAAGGGGGAAAAGTTCACAGATGACATTTCCCATAAACTGTACATATGACAGTAACCACGCACTGCAATTCAAGGCCTATTACAAAGATGATAAATCATATTAGCTGATATTTTACAATCTTGCGCCATAGGTCCATGTTTAGAAAAGTTCAGGAAGACTACAATTCTTATCGTAGTTATCTTATCGGTTTTTACTGATATGCCTTTTATTTGTATGTTCATTCTTATCTATTATATTATACTTTAAAATGTAATAGCTAATATGTATAGATTTCATGATGTTTTCCTTAATATCAACCCATTGCCAGTGATAAATGTGAAAGTGGTCACGCTCTGGAATGCTTAGGAATCAGTGCCTTGCCACTGTAAGTGTTTGCAGTAATTGTCTCCGCTGGGTGAATGGGAATCCATGCCTTGAGAAGCAGCAGAGAGGCCTCCACTCACACAGTTACCCGGGAGTAATTCAGCAGGTTTATGGATGGGAAATTAGCTCAGGGGCTGGAGATATTGAGCGGAACTATGGACAGAGGAGAGAATAATGATGGAAGATGCCAGAGAGAAGCAGGGGACCACATGGAGCAGCCAATTCTCCTTCGCTGAAAAACGATGTAGCCATTTTAAAACTCCCAGTGGGCAACCCAGTGCCCACAAGTGTTTCTGTGGACTAATGTTCATATCATAAACCATTCTAAAAAAGGAAAATGTATTTGACAAGCAAGGAAAGCCAATACAAAACTAAAACAAAAGGAGGCAAGTCTCATGTCTTCTAAAGATTATAGATGCTCATAAAGAAATGGGTGGAGAACGACATGGAGCAGGGCTATATCAGATGAGTACAGACGTCATTTTATAATCTGTATTCTGATCTCATTGTCAGAGCTGCAATGAGAATGTTCACCTCATGAAACATTCAACACATACTGAGTTCTCCTCTGCCCTAGACAATCTCTCTCCCGTTCTTGTCTTTACACAAGGAAGGAAGGAAAAGTCCACGGCACAAGTCGCTTGACAGTGCCATCAGCCTCTTTGCTATTCCGCTCGTGTTCCCAGCTTCGCGCTCCTCTCTCTCTCTGTTTTGTTCCCTTGCTCTGGCTCCTGTGTGGGTCAGACAAATAAATCTCAGGAGGGAATTGGGCAAGGAAATGATTTTCACCCGATCGGTGGAGAGAGCGCCAGCCCAGGACACACAGAGAGACGGGAATATTAATAGGCTAGAGGAAATAACGGAGGTTAACCCTTACGGGGCTAAAAAAAAACCTTGCCACCAGATGCATGCCTACGTTGAAACCAAAGCCATGTAATACTGTTACAATTGGCACTTTGCTAGTTTCCTTCTTCTGTTTACAAAATGAGGTCCATGTGCAAGAAAGTAGGGCAGCCATATGATCCGTAGTAAAATACCATCCATCCAACATCCTTCTCATAGGATGAGCCACCAGATGCTTCTATAGGCTAAAGGTGGCATTCTCTGCCTTGGGGAGAAAAGGGAGCTGGCATGACGGCAAAACGGTAAGCAAAATTGCTACGCATAATGGCATTTAAAAAATGTGTTAAATGCAGACAATATAAAAAAAAAAACACTCAAAAATATCAACATAATGTCACAATAATAAATGACTACATATTATGAAAATGCTGATCGGTAAAAAGCCATCTGAGGAGAGCTGTATCGATGCTATGGAGACTGGGCGTTAAGGAACCATCCAATGGTCAAAAGATATGACCAATACAAAAATTCTACAGCTCTCAATCCAGTTACTCAACACAAAAAGATCTGATCCTTACACACATGTATGTTCATTTCTTTTAGAGGTGAATGAGAACTGCAGAGATGCAAGAGAGGGACTGCTAACAATGCATGGGAAACATACGGACATTTTCCAACTTAACCGGACCTTACTCCAGATGTCTGAGTTATCGGTGAAAGTGTACTACACGCACAGGCAGTAGAGAAGGAGTTGAACATTTCCAGCCTTGTTGACTGACTTGCAAACAATTTTGATTCATTTCTAGGTGGACGGTTTAGTGACTGCCTACTGGCAATGGCAAATAAGCCAGACAAACTAAAAGAGCGTAACACCAAGTCCTATCGCCTAGAGAGACGGAGCAGATTGACATAGGCATTGAATCAACATAACCAACATCAATTAGGCAAAATAATAAAGACTTAGAAAAGCAAAAACAAAAAAAAACCCAGAAACCTAAACCTCATGACATTCACCATATCATCATGAGATAGAATTACTTCACCTTTCTTGACCTTGCCAAGAAAGGTGAGCCCTGGCTTTCTTGGAAGAAGGCGGCTTTCTTAGATTCTGCTCTGGTCAACCAATACTATTTCCCAGACGACGACTAGTTCCATGGATATCTGCTAAGTGTCCCACTTTCACTTTCAATAGGCACAAGCATGCATGTTTTCTTGTGCCCATGTGTGCATTCATATCACAGTCTTTCATTAGATATTGGCTCTAGTATAAAGTTTATGCTTGTGATTGTCTAAGGTAAATAGGCTACATAGTTCATATCTCTTAAGCTGGCCATACACCGTACGAAAAATCAGACACTAGTGATTAAAAAAAAAAAAAAAAAAAAAAAAACAAAGATACTGACATCATAAAGCAACCACATTTCAAAATATAAACTTTCAATGGACATAAATTAACCGGTTTACCATTTGATCTAGTCACATTAGAAGGGAAACGACAAAATAAAATTGACCTCTCAACATCCCTTCCGTGTATGTCCGCTTGGTGTATGTTTGTTGTGGGATAGATCTTTCTGTCCTGCTTTGTTATCTTCGCTGACTGTAGTCAACGGAAACTCAAATGTACTATGTGTCCTGCTAGCTGAATGTGTATTTGAGCTTGCGTAGATGAAAGATCGTTGCGTCTGTATGTTACATTTAAAAAATTTGTTTACTTCTAAGCTAAAGTTTTATTGCACCTGCGCAGGAAAAAATAATTTTCCCGTGCAAGAAAGCCACTAATCTTACAAATTTCGTTCATTCAATAAAATTATTGAAACATTTTTCATCAAATTTTCGGGGCTGAAAATTTGAAACCAATTATCATTCATCATCCGCTATCAGAAAATCGACCGAACATTCGAATCAATAGAATTTCATCTGTTTTTTTCATACAGTGTATGGCCAGCATTAGAAGTTTTGGTCGAATCTATAAACTAGAATATTTGACTTTAAAGCCTTTCCCGCTGTCATTGAAGACATGTCAAACATTTTAGAGTCTTTAGTATCACTTTAAGTCCCAGCTGGACAAAGCAGCACTAAACACAAACTGTTTAATTGACATTGTCCCTTCTATTTCTGTATATGGATGACGGACCTGTAATTAATAAAAAAAAAAAGAAAATCCAAGTATCTTTTTTCTATGTGATATACAGCTGTCACATGACCCAGATCTTTCCCAGACTGTCTGCAGGGAAACATAAGTGGGAGGAGCAACTAGTCCTCTGCTGCTGGTCACATGTTCAATAAAAAAAATTAAAAAACAGCCTTTGAAAAAATAATTAGTAAAAATAATGAATATCAATAACTGTTTTGAATTGTCATTTAAATATATTATATATATATATATATATATATATATATATATATATATATATATATATATATATATATATATATATATATACATACATATTTACATAGTTACATAGTAGGTGAGGTTGAATAAAGACAATAGTCCATCCAGTTCAACCTGTGTAGGTGTGTGTGACTGTAATCATCTAACATAGCCCTTTATCTCCTGATCCTTGAGATGTAAGTCTAAGAGTCTTTTGAAAGTCACCATACTACCCGCAGAAACCACCTCTTGTGGTAGACAATTCCACAATCTTGTAGCCCTAACAGTAAAGAACCCCCCACGTTGCCTGAGGTTAAAACGCTTCTCCTCTAATCGCATTGTATGTCCTCGAGTCCTCATGCAATTCCTTCGAATGAACAGCTTTTTTTCTAAGCTGAGATCCCCATTAAGATATTTATAAATTGCTATCATGTCCCCTCTCAGACATCTCTTCTCCAGGGAAAATAAATCGAGCGATTGCAGCCGCTCTTCATAGGTAAGGTCCTCCAATCCCCTAATTAGTTTAGTTGCCCTTCTCTGGACTCTCTCCAGCTCCAACACATCCCTCCTGAGGACTGGCGACCAGAACTGGACAGAATACTCCAGATGCGGTCGGACCAGAGTTTTATAAAGTGGAAGGATTATAGTCTTATCTCTGGAATACATCCCTTTCTTTATGCATGCTAATATTCTGTTGGCTTTGGAAGCTGCCGCTTGGCATTGCATGCTGTTGCCTAATCTATCATCAACCAAGACTCCCAGATCTTTCTCCATTTTTGAGTCCCCCAAGGGTTCCCCTCCTAACATGTATTGTGTTTTTATGTTTTTGGTCCCCAAGTGCAAAACCTTACACTTCTCCACATTAAACCTCATTTGCCATGTCGTTGCCCACTCCGTAATTTTGTCCAGGTCATTCTGTAGGATATCTGCTTCATGCTGTGCAGTTATTGCCCTGGCCAATTTTGTGTCATCTGCAAAAATTGATAACGAACTACTGATCCCGTCCTCAATGCTGTTTATGAATAAATTGAACAAGGTTGGTCCCAGGACTGAGCCCTGGGGCACCCCGCTTACTACCTCAGCCCAGTCTGAGTATGCGCTGTTTATTACCACCCTTTGGACACGGCCTTTTAGCCAGTTCCGTATCCAAGAGCAAACCCTGCTGTCGATACCTGCAGACCTTATTTTATAAATTAAGCGCTTGTGGGAAACTGTATCAAACGCCTTAGCGAAATCCAAGTACACCTAGGCTTGTGACGGTATCAGATTTTCATGCTGCGATTAATTGA
This sequence comes from Pelophylax lessonae, assembly GCF_965119305.1. NCBI lineage: Eukaryota > Metazoa > Chordata > Amphibia > Anura > Ranidae > Pelophylax > Pelophylax lessonae. The sequence goes on along the minus strand of NC_138775.1, from coordinate 213,013,974 downwards.
TTAAGGTTTTGCCACGGTATACGGTATTATCACGGTATTCTATTATTAAATTTAAATTATTAAATTTCCACCTCACTTCAATTTCATTGCTGAATTTAGGGGCTTTGGTTCACTTATGCACATTATTATATAGTCAGTCAGTACAGACTCTGTGAACCAGGCCTAAAATAGGTCATCAAGCAGTGTCTGGCCTAACTGGTGATAACTGGTTCTGGCGCTCGGCTCCGATCCGATGGCCTGGTCATTAAGAGGGCAAATCCTTGTGGTCAAGAAGTGGTTAAACCTGAAGGAGGTGTTGTTTATAAATTACTTTACTATTGCTTTAGGCCTGGTTCACATGTATGCGGGTTGGTGGTTCACATTTGCACAGGCATAGCAGCCCATTGATTTGAATGGGCTGCTATGCCCTCATTTTCCGCAGAAAAAAGGTGCATGCAGCATTTTTTTAAAATTCAGTGGCCTTGAAATCCATCCTGCTTTTGCACCATGCGACTAACCTGCAGTTCCTGCTCTGGCAAGCTTTCTGCATTTTTTGTATACGTGGGCACGGCATTTAAAAATAAACAGTTTGCGTGTGCAGCAACGGCAGGTAAGTCGCATGGTGCAAAAGAAGGATGGATTTCATGGCCACTGCATTTTTTTAAATTCTGCATGCACCTTTTTTCAGCTGAAAACGCAGGCATAGCAGCTCAAGCCCATTCACATCAATGGGCTGCTATGCCTGTGCAAATGTGGGCCCCCAACCCGCATACATGTGAACCAGGCCTAAAGCAATAGTAAAGTCATTAATTGGTTAAACCTGCAGGAGGACCGGTGTTTTTATCTATTAATGACTTTACTATTGCTTTAGGCCTGGTTCACATGTATGCGGGTTGGGGGCCCACATTTGCACAGGCATAGCAGCCCATTGATGTGAATGGGCTTGAGCTGCTATGCCTGCGTTTTCAGCTGAAAAAAGGTGCATGCAGAATTTAAAAAAATGCAGTGGCCATGAAATCCATCCTTCTTTTGCACCATGCGACTTACCTGCCGTTGCTGCACACGCAAACTGTTTATTTTTAAATGCCGTGCCCACGTATACAAAAAATGCAGAAAGCTTGCCAGAGCAGGAACTGCAGGTTAGTCGCATGGTGCAAAAGCAGGATGGATTTCAAGGCCACTGAATTTAAAAAAAATGCTGCATGCACCTTTTTTCTGCGGAAAATGAGGGCATAGCAGCCCGTTCAAATCAATGGGCTGCTATGCCTGTGCAAATGTGGGCCGCCAACCCGCATACATGTGAACCGCCAACCCGCATACATGTGAACCACCAACCCGCATACATGTGAACCAGGCCTAAAGCAATAGTAAAGTCATTAATAGATAAAAACACCGGTCCTCCTGCAGGTTTAACCACTTCTGGATCGCAAGGATTTGCCCCTTTAAAGACCAGGCCATCGGATCAGAGCGCCAGGACCAGTCATCACCAGGTAGGCCAGACACTGCTTGATGGCTATATAATAATGTAATGTGGGCTGCTAGGCGTGTGTGTGTGTATATATATATTTATTAGAGCTGCACGATTCTGGCCAAAATGAGAATCACGATTTTTTAGCTTGGAATAAAGATCACGATTCTCTCACGATTCTCTGTGTAACAAAAAAAAAAAAAATTGGGATAACTTTACTGTTACGTTTTTTTTTTTTTTTTTATTCATTAAAGTCTAATCATTGCGTTTGAAAGACTGCTGCGCAAATACAGTGTGACATAAAATATTACAACAATCGCCATTTTATTCTGTAGGGTCTCTGCTAAAAAAATATATAAAATGTTTGGGGGTTCTAAGTACTTTTCTAGCAAAAAAAAAACTGATTTTAACTTGCAAACAGCAAGTGTCAGAAAAAGATCCAGTCTTTAAGAGGTTAAACTTCCTTTCTCCCTGGCAGAGGGAAGGAAAAGATACAAATGTAATCATTTTTGTTTATAGTTAGGAGACTTAATGCTGAAAGGTGTTAGCTGAGTGAGTGAATGAGTCATCCAGCTCACTGAAATGTATCAATTCACAAGTCAGGCAGACTTGACAGAGAAACTCGGTATTTTAAAAATGCCACAATAACAATACCGTGGCTATGCAATACCGCGATATATCGAATTACCGAAAACCGGCATATGTCTAAGTACACCACATCCACTGGTCTGCCCCTATCTAGCTCACAGCTCGATATATATTTTTTTTTTGCCAATAACAATGGTGTGGGTGGATTTCTGCCAGTCACAGGCTGTGTCACGCCCCTCCAGCCTGTGAGTTAGAACAACAGGGATGAGAAGCCTCCATCAATCTACATGTAATATCCCATTCCTATTGTGTTTATCAGGTCAGTGGGCATGAAAGGAGGAGGGAGGGAGTGGGCTGGCATTTAACACTTTGTACAGGCCCACATGTTTGACTCTATAGTCACATGGGCTGCTCAGATGTTAAAGGGAGGAAACTGTCAGCAGTGAATCTCAAAGAAAACTGAGCATGTGCAGAGTTGCCAGCACAGCTCTGCAAAATCCCCAACTGGGACATGGACAGAGGGAGAAGAGCAGCAGCATCAGCCAGGTTTATTGCTGAATACTGAAGACAAATCCCATAGTGACTGAGTATGAACAGCATGTAATACACATTTATTGATGTGGGTTTAGTGACACTTTAACCACTTGTCGACCGCCCACAGTATATTTACTGCGGCAGTCAGCCCCTCACAGGCAAAGCGACGTAGGTCTACGTCACTAGCCTGTGAGGCTCTAGGGGGCGAGCGCACGCCGCTGGAGGTGCGCTCCCGCCCCCGCTCGTTCACGGAGAACCCCCCGCGTGTGACCGGTGGACTCGATGTCCGCCGGTCACTAGCGATTGTCCGCTGTGAAGGGAGAAAGGCAGGCGGCTAATGTAAACATGATTATAGCGCATGATCAAACAAATAAATAAAAAAAAAAAAAAAAGCTCTGTTTGTGGGAAAAAAAGGACATCAAATTCCTTTAGGTACAGCGTTGCACAACCGCGCAATTGTCTGTTAAAGTCACGCAGTGACGAATCGCAAAATAGGGCCTGGTCAGGAAGGGGGTAAAATCTTCCGGGGCTTAAGTGGTTAAAGCCCATCACCAATATGCAACTATGGAATTTTTTGTAGGTTTGCCACTAATGTATGCCAAAGTCAGCACATCGTGGGAACAGAAGTAAAGTTAAAACCTTTATCAGGTTTATTTTGCAGTGTACCTGTTCCACTTTCGTCTTTTAGTGTCTCCTAAGGCCATATTTACAATGCAAAAAATGTGACATTTAATAAAGATTCACATTAAGTAATTCTTAATGGTTCATGTTTTTCAAATTATATCGGCTTATCGACCTACAGTGAATGTTTGGTGAATGTAACATTTATTAGTTCATAAATATGCCCTCTAATGTTATTAGGTGTGCGACTATATTCCAAAAGAATCAAAGACCGCAACAAACAAAAACTCAAAGAATGAGAATATCACAGAAGTGAAAGTTAGGAGTACAAATGCTTTGCTGGTTCTTTAGTAACCCCAAAAATTAATAAATAAATAAATCCAGCACATTTTGGTAGCACCCTTCATCAGGGCTTACATTTAAAAAGCTTCAAAATACAGCTCAAATATTTTGCATGCCATTCATATTTTCATAAAGAATACAATTTTGCATCTCTGTGTGTGGTATTCCTGTTGCTGGTACAATTTTCAGCATACAGCTGTTAATGTTGCCAAAACTTCTGGCTACTTTGAACATTCAATATACATCTGGCAACATATTTTGTTAGCTAAAGCATTTCTTTTAAGTCCATATAAGCTTTTTAAATCTTCAAGGTGATACTAAATTATTTTGTTAGAAAAAAACACATTGGCCATACCCATCTACTCTATGTAACAATATTGCACAGAAAGGCCCCTTCCCTCCTCTTCTGGCAGTCCCATGCTAGCACTGTCAGTGTCTCCCTCCTTCAGGTGCCCCCTTAGTAAGCCGGGTGTGCTCTCGGTCTGGGCTGTGTGTGTCCATAGAAACACACAACACCGGCAAGCCACACCCCTGCTGCTCCCTTCTTACAGGAGTTTGACTGATAGACGCAGGAACCAAGGCCCTCAGTTTATCCTGTGAGTGCAGAAGGTGAAGGGAGTGGTGCTGGAGCAAAGAGAAAGCTCTGGATTGGTGACAGGATACAGGTAAGGGTTTCGTGATGGGGGTAGGTAGATCGAAAAACTGAAACATAACCTCACAAGGAGCTACATCAGTCAATGCTGCACTGGGGGGGGGGGGGGGGGTCTTGGGGAAGATTTCAAAAGGGTTGAATATAGTAATAAGATAATTGTTGGGAATCAAAACCTATCCTATACCAGCTAAAAATAAATATACATATATATATATATATATATATATATATATATATACACACATATATATATACACACATATATACATATATACATATATATATATATATATATATATATATATATATATATATATATATATATATATATATATATACACACACACACACACATATACATATACACACACACACACACAGCTGCAAGAAATTATGTGAATCCTTTGGAATGATATGGATTTCTGCACAAATTGGTCATAAAATTTGATCTGGTCATCATCTAAGTCACAACAATAGACAATCACAGTCTGCTTAAACTAATAACACACAAAGAATGAAATGTTGCCATGTTTTTATTGAACAATCCATGTAAACATTCACCGTGCAGGTGGAAAAAGTATGTGAACCTCTAAACTAATGACCTCTCCAAGAGCTAATTGGAGTGAGAGGTCAGCCAACTGGAGTCCAATCAATGATATGAGATTGGAAGTGTTGGTTACAGCTGCCCTGCCCTATAAAAAACACACCAGTTCTGGGTTTGCTTTTCACAAGAAGCATTGCCTGATGTGAATGATGCCTCGCACAAAAGAGCTCTCAGAAGACCTACGATTAAGAATTGTTGACTTGCATAAAGCTGGAAAGGGTTATAAAAGTATCTCCAAAAGCCTTGCTGTTCATCAGTGCACAGTAAGACAAATGGTCTATGAATGGAGAAAGTTCAGCACTGCTGCTACTCTCCCTAGGAGTGGCCATCCTGTAAAGATGACTGCAAGAGCACAGCGCAGACTGCTCAATGAGGTGAAGAATCCTAGAGTGTCAGCTAAAGACTTACAAAAGTCACCGGCAAATGCTAAAATCCCTGTTAGCGAATCTACAATACGTAAAACACTAAACAAGAATGGATTTCATGGGAGGATACCACAGAGGAAGCCACTGCTGTCCAAACAAAACATTGCTGCACGTTTAAAGTTTGCACAAGAGCACCTGGATGTTCCACAGCAGTACTGGCAAAATATTCTGTGGACAGATGAAACCAAAGTTGAGTTGTTTGGAAAAAACACACAACACTATGTGTGGCGAAAAAGAGGCACAGCACATCAACATCAAAACCTCATCCCAACTGTGAAGTATGGTGGTGGGGCATCATGGTTTGGGGCTGCTTTGCTGCATCAGGGCCTGGATGGATTGCTATCATCGAAGGAAAAATGAATTCCCAAGTTTATCAAGACCTTTTGCAGGAGAACTTAAGGCCATCTGTCTACCAGCTGAAGCTCAACAGAAGATGGGTGTTGCAACAGGACAATGACCCAAAGCATAGAAGTAAAACAGAATGGCTTAAACAGAAGAAAAATATGCCTTCTGAAGTGGCCCAGTCAGAGTCCTGACCTCAACCCGATTGAGATGCTTTGGCATGACCTCAAGAAAGCGATTCACACCAGACATCCCAAGAATATTGCTGAACTGAAACAGTTCTGTAAAGAGGAATGGTCAAGAATTACTCCGGACCATTGTGCACGTCTGATCTGCAACTACAGGAAACATTTGGTTGAAGTTATTGCTGCCAAAGGAGGTTCAATCAGTTATTAAATCCAAGGGTTCACATACTTTTACCACCTGCACTGTGAATGTTTACATGGTGTGTTCAATAAAAACATGGCAACATTTCATTCTGTGTGTGTTATTAGTTTAAGCAGACTGAGACTCCGTTCACACTGGGGCGACCTGTCAGGCGACCTGGTCGCCTGACAGGTCGCCTGCCATAGAGTAGCTGTAGACCCCTTCTAATAGGAGCGACACAAATCGCTCAGACTTAGAAAAAGGGTCCGGAGCTTCTTTGGGGCGACCTGCATTGACTTCAATGATATGAAGTCCGTGCCGGCCGCTCCGAGGTCACGGTGCGAGCTGCGCGCCGCGACCTGTGAGGTTGCCCCGGCAAGTAGCGTCGCCCCAGTGTGAACGGGCTCTAATTGTCTATTGTTGTGACTTAGATGATTAGATCACATTTTATGACCAATTTGTGCAGAAATCCATATCATTCCAAAGGGTTCACATACTTTTTCTTGCAGCTGTATATTACACACATACATAGACACACACAAAGGATATAAAAAGTCTACACACCCGTTAAAACATCAAGTTACTGTGATGTAGAAAAAGGAGACAAATATATAATTTCAGAACTTTTTCCACCTTTTATAATGTGACCTATAAACTGTACAACTCATCTGAAAAACACATTTTAAATCTTTTTTTTTGGGGGGGGGGGGGGGGGCGGTTGAAAAATAAAAGACTTAAATAATGTGGTTGCATTAGTATGCACACCCTCTTATAACTGGGGATGTAGCGGTGTTCAGAATAAGGCAATCATATTCAAACTCATGTTAAATGGGAGTCCGTACACACCTGCCATCATTTAAAGTGCCTCTGACTAATCCCAAATAAAGTTCAGCTGTTCTAGTAGGTCTTTCCTGACATTTTCTTAGTTGCATCCTACAGCAAAAGCCATGGTCCGCAGAGAGCTTCCAAAGCATCAGAGGGATCTCATTGTTAAAAGGTATCAGTCAGGAGAATGGTATAAAGTATTTCCAAAGGATTAGATATACCATGGAAAACAGTGAAGATGGTCATCATCAAGTGGAGAAAATATGGCACAACAGTGATATCACCAAGAACTGGATGTCTCTCCAAAATTGATGAAAAGACAAGAGGAAAACTGGTCAGGGAGGCTGCCAAGAGGCCTACAGCAACATTAAATGAGCTGCAGGAATATCTGGCAAGTACTGGCTGTGTGGTACATCTGAAAACAATCTCCCGTATTCTTCATATGTCTGGGCTATGGGGTAGAGTGGCAAGACGGAAGCCTTTTCTTATGAAGAAAGACATCCAAGCTCGGCTAAATTTAGCAAAAACACATCTGAAGTCTCCCAAAGGCATGTGGGAAAATGTGTTCTGGTCTGATGAAAACAAGGTTGAACTTTTTGGCCAAAATTCCAAAAGCTACGTTTGGTGCAAAAACAACACTGCAAATCACCAGAACACCACCATACCCACAGTGAAGCATGGTGGTGGCATCATCCTGTTTTTGGGACTGTTTTTCTTCAGCTGGAACAGGGGTCTTAGTCAGGGTAGAGGGAATTATGAACAGTTCCAAATACCAGTCAATATTGGCAGAAAACATTCAGGCTTCTGCTAGAAAGCCGAACATGAAAAAGAACTTGGTCATTCAGCATGACAGCGACCCAAAGCATACATCCAAATCAACAAAGGAATGGCTTCACCAGAAAAAGATTAAAGTTTTGGAATGGCCCAACCAGAGCCCAGACCTGAATCTGATTGAAAATCTGTGGGGTGAGCTGAAGAGGGCTGTGCACAGGAGATGCCCTCGCAATCTGACAGATTTGGAGTGTTTTTGCAAATAAGAGTGGGCAAATATTGCCAAGTCAAGATGTGCCATGCTGATAGACTCATATCCAAAAAGACTGAGAGCTGTGTGTGTGTGTGTGTATATGTATGTATGTACGTATGTATGTACAGTGGGTACGGAAAGTATTCAGACCCCCTTACATTTTTCACTCTTTGTTATATTGCAGCCATTTGCTAAAATCATTTAGGTTCATTCTTCTTCCTCATGAATGTACACATAGCACCCCATACTGACAGAAAAACACAGAATTGTTGACATTGTTGCAGATTTATTAAAAAAGAAAAACTGAAATATCACATGGTCCTAAGTATTCAGACCCTTTGCTCAGTATTTAGTAGAAGCCCCCTTTTGATCTAATACAGCCAGGAGTCTTTTTGGGAAAGATGCAACAAGTCTTTAACACCTGGATTTGGGGATCCTCTGCCATTCCTCCTTGCAGATCCTCTCCAGTTCTGTCAGGTTGGATGGTAAACGTTGGTGGACAGCCATTTTTAGGTCTCTCCAGAGATGCTCAATTGGGTTTAAGTCAGGGCTCTGGCTGGGCCATTCAAGAACAGTCACGGAGTTGTTGTGAAGCCACTCCTTCGTTATTTTAGCTGTGTGCTTAGGGTCATTGTCTTGTTGGAAGGTAAACCTTCGGCCCAGTCTGAGGTCCAGAGCACTCTGGAGAAGGTTTTTGTCCAGGATATCCCTGTACTTGGCCGCATTCATCTTTCCCTCGATTGCAACCATGCGTCCTGTCCCTGCAGCTGAAAAACACCCCCACAGCATGATGCTGCCACCACCATGCTTCACTGTTGGGACTGTATTGGACCGGTGATGAGCAGTGCCTGGTTTTCTCCACACATACCGCTTAGAATTAAGGCCAAAAAGTTCTATTTTGGTCTCATCAGACCAGAGAATCTTATTTCTCACCATCTTGGAGTCCTTCAGGTGTTTTTTAGCAAACTCCATGCGGGCTTTCATGTGTCTTACACTGAGGAGAGGCTTCCGTCGGGACACTCTGCCATAAAGCCCCGACTGGTGGAGGGCTGCAGTGATGGTTGACTTTTTACAACTTTCTCCCATCTCCTGACTGCAGCTCTGGAGCTCAGCCACAGTGATCTTTGGGTTCTTCTTTACCTCTCTCACCAAGGCTCTTCTCCCCCGATAGCTCAGTTTGGCCGGACGGCCAGCTCTAGGAAGGGTTCTGGTTGTCCCAAACGTCTTCCATTTGAGGATTATGGAGGCCACTGTGCTCTTAGGAACCTTAAGTGCAGCAGAAATCTTTTTGTAACCTTGGCCAGATCTGTGCCTTGCCACAATTCTGTCTCTGAGCTCTTCAGGCAGTTCCTTTGACCTCATGATTCTCATTTGCTCTGACATGCATTGTGATCTGGAAGGTCTTATATAGACAGGTGTGTGGCTTTCCTAATCAAGTCCAATCAGTATAATCAAACACAGCTGGACTCAAATGAAGGTGTAGAACCATCTCAAGGATGATCAGAAGAAATGGAAAGCACCTGAGTTAAATATATGAGTGTCACAGCAAAGGGTCTGAATACTTAGGACCATGTGATATTTCAGTTTTTCTTTTTTAATAAATCTGCAACAATGTCAACAATTCTGTGTTTTTCTGTCAGTATGGGGAGCTGTGTGTACATTCGTGAGGAAGAAGAATGAACTTAAATGATTTTAGCAAATGGCTGCAATATAACAAAGAATGAAAAATTTAAGGGGGTCTGAATACTTTCCGTACCCACTGTATGTGTGGATAGAGTTTCTGTGTCTGATCAAAGAGGCCAAGATAGTTTAATTCACTTATTCTTAGTCGATTACCACCGATATAAATTCCCCAAATGTTTAAATCCCACATCCAAATTTTTCTGGTCAGAGGTAAAAAAAAACAAATTATCCTGTATGGAGCCAGCATAAGATTAAATGTTCTTAGATTTTTTCATTGCCATACTGAACATTTACCATACTTGCAAAATTACAGGTAAATCAAGAGTCATAATAAATCTTGCTCACATCTCCTGATGTTCCCAATATTTTATTTGTAAGTACAATAGAATCCCTTTAAACAGCATTGACTCTAATGGAATGTCTGTCACCTCCTTTCACATTAGCTCAAGAACCCAAAATGTCAGCACTTCAGTAACAGGCGGCTCTGAGATCTGAGCGCTGATAAGCCAACCACTTCCACTGAAGAGCAGGAGAGAGAGGCAGAGGAAAAAAAAACAGAATCTAATAAATTTACGGTTTTATATACTTCCTTCAATTCTAAAAGTCTTGTTCAATAAAGTTTAAAATGCCACTACAGAGCTATAAGAGCGAGCGTATCCAGCCAGCCCCGAGATTCTACGCTGCCTCCAAGTCTTCCCGTTATCCGCAGGAGCAATAAAGTTTTATATGTTTGAACTGACTGTAAAAAGGTTTGAATGGCTGTGGCGGGGGAGCGATATATCTCTTTTATTGTTATTATCATATTCCCCACAAGACCCCTTGGCCAGTGTCAATTCCTCTCGCATGACACCTCTGTGCTGTCAGCAGTTTGCACCCCCACTACCAGCCCTCCCCTCCCCACTTTGCTATGAGTTATCAGCAAGACAAGCAGGGAGGGGAATAAATAAAGCACAACTCCCCTTCGCCCTCCCTTACTACACCAGGAAAAAAACACCAGACCCCACTTCACTATACAAGAGGCTAAGGAGATGGGCATATGCAGCATGCTCTATACGACGATATTTTACCATCCATCTTAATTCTGACTTCCCCAGCACATCAATACTATTTCAGATTTTTGTTACCATTATTAAAGCAAACACTTTTTTTTTTCGCTACACACCCTAATGACTAATTACAATAACTTCTATGAACAAGAGTGAAAACATGCAAATGTAGACCCCCTCTTTGCCTGAATGACCAAATCCTGCCTATTATATACATATATATATATAATAAAAATTGGCAGGATTTGGTCAGACAAAAAAGGGGTCTAACATTTACATGACCAGGACTGGGGCAACTTCAGATGCCAATTAGCCTAAAAAGAAAAAAAAAAAAAAAAAAAAAAAAAAGCCACGCGAACACTTAAAATGGTTGTAAAGCCTAAACATTTTTTACATTAACCCATTCCTTGCATTAAGGTAAAAAATGTTTACGTGTTAGCATCTCCCCCCCCCCCCCCTTAAATTACCTGAGCCCTCATTTGATCCAGTGCCCTGTCTGCAGCTCTTCTCTCCCCTTACTTCCAGGTCTCGCTGGCTTTGCAGGGGCACTGGGAGCCATTGGCTCTCAGTGCGGCCAATTAAAGCCAGTGACAAGGGAGCCGGGACAGGGCCAATTACATTGACACAGAGAGGCTTGGGTGCGAGGCGACAGAGGGGAGGGGCCAGGAGTGCCGGCGCGGGACCCAAAAAGAGGAGGCATTTGCAGCCACTCTGTGCTTTGCGCCATTGCACAAAGCAGGTAAGTATAGACGTGTTGCTTAAAGGGTAACTGAATAACTCAATGGTTTGCGGATGCAGGAGGCTCCTGCAGAGACACTTCCTTCATCTTTTTGTCCATACCTCTGTGTACAGGCTGTAAGTTAGAAGGCTGGAGGGAAGATTCAATGGGCAATGGACTGCACCAATTACTGAACACGTAGACCATTGACTACAAGTTCATCTGCCGTGGTAGAAGACAGGACTTGTAGTTTATTCCTTCACAGATCTTGGTGAACGAATAATTCAGCTGTGCGGATGGAGCTCTGCAAATTTAAATGTGACAGCAGCCACAGGGGAAGAGGGGAGGTGCTAAGGAACAGGTTACACCCTAAATATGCATATACCATGTCCCCAAAAGTCAACTTTAATTACACATGCTGCCTAACCAGATTTTCTTTGTTGTGGTCAATGGAGCTGGCTTCTAAAAAATCCTGCTTGCTCCTTGGACAGACCTTATCTGTGAGTATATACACTGTAGCTGTGTAGTGATTAGCTCTTTGTTGTTTGACATATGCCGCCAGTTATTGGTTGGGGCAGTTACCGTTTGTTTGTAGCATTGGTAATATGATGAGGGGGCGCACAGGTCACCTTCGCTGCCTTTGTGCTATTTGCTGGCTGTCTAGTGCCTCCCTGTGACTTAAGGGAGGGGTGGGCTCCCTCCAGGCATGCTTGCCCCCAATCTATACATTAATATATATGTGCTACTACTATTGAGGCTCTCAACGTATAGACTTAGGACTGCATATAATACTGGGTGCCTTGTCACGGCCTCTGCAGCTTATGGATGCAAATTGCAAATGTGTACAAACTAAACCCCTGTTTTTAACGTGAACTGTTGGACAGGACAATATGGGTTGTTGCAGGCTGGCAAGTGAGCCGGGAATTTTTATTTGTGGTTTATTGATTAGCTCTCATGCCTTGCAGCACCCTTGGTTGAAACCTTGGTCAGGACACTGTCTGCATGGAGTTTGAAAGTTCTGCTTTAATGGCTTTCCTTCTGGATTCTTTCTACACTCCAAAGACATGTGGGGTCAGTTTATTGGCTTTGGTCTACACCAGTGATGGCGAACCTTAGCACCCCAGATGTTTTTAAACTACATTTCCCATGATGCTCATACACTCTACAGTGTAGTTGAGCATCATGGGAAATGTAGTTCCAAAACATCTGGGGTGCCAAGGTTTGCCATCACTGGTTTACATGGTCCCGGGTCTGTATGTAGAAAATAGGCTATGCACATTCTGCTTTAGGTTCCAAGCCTAAGCAAATGTGGTGGGTTGAAGAATGACCTGGCAATCCATCTCATAAAAACCATTGCCAAGAAAATTCTATGGAAAAAAGGCTCTCAAGCATATCTGACATGCCCAAAAAGCTGGCCCATAAAATGAGTAGGGTATGACTGAATGGATATATACATACACCACACTTTTCTGTACAAAACACAAAATGTTAAATCGGAGGAAACAATTTACCAGCTCTGCAATAGTTGCCAAGATGTTCATCAAGTCTGTAATTGTAAAGCAGTACTTATATGCGGATTACATGGGCCATTTTATTATTCTAAACTAAATATTTTCATGAACAAAAAAAATCAATGGATAGCTTTTTAAAACTATAAGCCACCATAGGTTTCCAAAAAAAGGCTTTTAATTTAATTATAGACTACTAAATGTATTTATATTTGAATTGGTGTAAGAACCACGATCTACCCCAAGCTCATGTAAGAGTAACAAGGCTGAAAGGAGGTAGGAACATGGATCTGGGTGAGGTTCACCAACATGTCAACTGTGAAAATGGCATGGTATTGGGAACCTGTCACTAGAGAAATATGGACACTGATTTAATGGTGTAAGTTCCAAGCCTGCCATGCTAATCCCTTCCTCACTACTTAGTCAATGACATAAAACAAGTGTGCACCAGTGAAGACTATATACTGGACCTGCAAAGGTATCTCAGGTCACTGACTAATGCCTCGTACACACGCAACGATTATCGGCCGACCGATCGGCCGTCTTTTGTCCAGTGTTGTGTTGGTTGAAATGTGCTCTAGACTTGCACTGGACTTTTGTTGGCCAACAAAAACCAACTTCAGAAGTGATGTCATGTGATTGTTTACTTTCCGTGCGTTTTTTTCTTCTCTGAGCATGCCCAGTCTTGCTCATCAGATTTTTGTCTGCTGAAATCTGTACTGACGAAAAATCGGCCGTTCTGTTGACGGCCAACAAAAACTTTATAGCATGCACACCAGATTTTGTTCAGCCGAAAAGTCGCAGTCGGTTGTCGGAAACGTCATACTAACAAGCCGAAAATCAGCCGATCGGACGTTGGAAGAAAATTCACGGCCAACAATCGTTGCGTGTGTACGAGGCATTAGTAATAAAACAAAGAGCCCGTTGATTGTCCTGGATCTAGGACCTGTAAAACCAAATTACCAATGCAGTTCTATGCTGACTAACTGAAAACGTGTCAGAGAGGGTATACTTCGCACATTGTTAAGAAAACAAACACAATTTGAAAGAAACCATATAACTAAAAAGGTACAAACAGGGCTCCAAAATAAACAAACTGCTAATGAAATGGCTATGCATAATGCATAATAAACGAGCAGTCTATAAACCCTACACACATTAGTGACAATTAGGAAACCCACAATACACCAATTACAAACAGCCTATAAAAGCCAGGCTACAATTACTGACTGACAACCTACAATGCGCTATAAACAGGCAACACCGGTTCTCCATAAAACTCCTGATGACACTGACTTTACAAACGCCCACAAAAAGGTTTAAGTGATTAAATCTCATCCTACACTGCTACCCTGTTACTGCTGGGGAGGCTCCAAAACGTAAAAAGGCAATGTTCCCCAATAAAATAAAAACCACCAAACTAAGAACCATAGACACAACATATACTAGTGGAGGTGCACAACCTGAAGGTTCAGGGCACCAATTTGAGCCCCACAGTGTACCCAAACAATAAAGATTTTATTGGATTATGTAAAGGAAACAAAACTTTTTGGGGGCCCCAGAGTGACCGAAAAGTGATGGCTGGGGTCCCAGTGAAAGAAAGGTTTGGTCCTATCTTCACTCCGTTGGGGCCAGTTTACACTGGGAATCGCACAGGGACAAGCAGTGCCTTCCAGTGCAATTCACATGCAGTGAGATTTGAGCCCATTCATTTTCAATGGGATGAATTGACCTTGAGCGCAGCAAAAGTAGTGCATGCACTACTAAAGAAAAAAAAAAAAAAAAACAACACTGCAATGGATCTGGTGCCCTTACTGGTCATCTCTTAATGAAAAACAAGGTTTCATTTGTCACAATCCAGTTATTCTTCCATATACATACTAAGGCTAGGTTCACATTTGTGTGGGTGCTGGGTTATGTGCATATTCCACGTGTGTTCCCCACACCCGCACATAAAACGCTTTGCTTTTAGAAAACATGTAGAAGTAACATTAAAGTGATTGGAAAGAGCAGCCTGCTCTGTAGTAAATTGCACAGAGCAGCCCCGAACCTCCTCTTCTTGGGTCCCTTGCTGTGCTCCTGGCTCCTCCTCTCCGTCCAGTGCCCCATTGGGAAGCCATTTCCCATGTGGGGACTCATGAATGCTCGCTTCTGAGCCCCACTGCTGCATCCATTGACGCAGACAGCGATTCCGAATCAGTAAGTGTGAATGGGACCTCAGAATCCCACTTTGGCGGTGGGAAATGGGATTTGTAGTTTTTCCGTTCACAAATCTTGTAAACGGATAATGTAGCTGTGATGGTAGAGCAATGCACACACACCAGATTCAAAGAAAAACAGTAGGATGCATCTCTACAATTTGTAATAAATGCACATATTTTTCTAGACAAAAAAAAAAAAAAAAGTGCATTTTTTTTCTTGCACAGGAGCCTGCAGAGCATTGCATCTGCGATTAATCAGGGGTGCAAAGCCAGGCTCCTGCAGACATATCCTTTGGCTTTCTTGGCTGTACTTCTGAAGGGCTGTTAGGAAAGCTAAAGGACATGTCCATGGACTATGAAGGCGCTCCTCAGCATCATCATGCAAGTAATGTCATGTTACAGGTGTACCTAAAATCAGAGCCACGGGCATACCAAGACTCTCCCAAAACCCCGAAAAAAGGCGGACTTCTAAATCAGAAAAGTATAGATCTTAACAGCCTTAGGTAAGGTTTGGGGAGAGCGCTGGTGCTCCTGTGACACCAATGTTAAAGCGTCACACCATTTATTGATCGTTTATGATGTGGGATTACTTTTCTGTATTTTTCAAAAAAAAACCCTGGTAGGTCTTGCTGCTCTCCATCTCCACCTTCTGTCCATGTCCCCAATCCAGCCTGGGATTTTGCAGCTGTAGTGGCAACTTTGCACATGCTCAGTTTTCAGTGAGTTTCTTTGCAGAGCATTTCCGCCCTATCACATCTGAGAAGCCTATGTGACTCTAGAGTCACACATGTGGGCATATACACAGAGGTAAACAGCCCACTCCCTCCCTCCCTCCTCCATGTGCACTAACCAGCTAAACACAGTGGGGGGCGGAATAGTACATGTAGATTAATGGAGGCTTCATCTCCCCCCTATTCTAAGACACAGACTGGAGAGGCCTGTGACTGTCAGAAATCTGCCCACAGGGGGCTATTGCCAAAAAAGGATAAAGCGTTTATTAATTTTTATTCTGTATTCTAAAAGCGGGTTTTGCCCTGCAGACAGGTTGGAAAAAAGCTGGGTTATGTTACAGCTGTAGATCGATTAGAAGGTACTTAGGAGGTTTTTTTTTTTATTAAAATACTTCCAGTTCCACCATCCACATACAGAAATAGAAGGGAATAGAATGTAAACAGTGTGTGTTTTGTATTACTTTAAAGTGGAGTTCCACCCAAAAGTTGAAGTTCCACTTATCTGCTTCCTCCCTCACTCTGGTGCCACATTTGGCACCTTTCAGGGGGGAGAGGGGTACCTGTTTTTAAATAGGTAACCATGCCCATTTCGAGGAGACCCCGCTGCAGTGAGATCCCTCGAAGTTCAGCCCCCTCCTCCGCCACCGCGCCCATTAGAAAGTGCAGCGATGTGCAAATGTGCAGTAAGGAACTGACTATGAAGCCAAAAGGCTTCACTGCCGGTTTCCCTTACCACAAATGGTGGCGGCAGCACCAGAGAGCCAATCCGAAAATCGGCTGGGGTGCTGACATCACGGGATCCTCTGACAGGTAAGTGTCCTAATATTAAAAGTTAAGTGGGGTACACACTAGTAGAAAATCTGCCGAAAATTCCTGTCCGAGGTAAAATCGTACGATTTTCGGCTAGTGTGTACACAACTTTCAGCAGCCGATGCCGACATCTGAAGTTGCTGACGACCTGGAAGTCTAGGAACAAATGTCCCAAAAAAAATAAATAAAAAAAATTGTACGAGAAATTTCGTGAACATTATGCAACTAAAACCGGTTATGACCGCTGAGCATGAGAGAGAAAAATCTGAGGATATTTTGTCCGATTTTCATCAAGTGTGTACGAGCCTTTAGCAGCTACAGTATTTGTATGGTGGGGGGGGGGGGGGGGGGCAGAGTCTTTCCAACATGATGCCAAAGCATACACTGGACATTTCTAGAGAATGGTTTGGTCAAAAATAAAATGTAATATGTGACCAGATGTAGCACTATTGTCAGACTACATATAATACACACTTATTACATTTAAAATAGTGAGCATGGATACTTCCTTGTGATACAGTCATTCAGTCGTGATATCCATTCTGTACATAAACAATTCAGGATAAATTTCTGAAACTCTAAAAAAAAAAAAAAATTCCAGGTACAGAGGAAATTCAGATTAGTATCAAGGATTCCCTAGGCACCAAGTTAATTAATCTCTGGCCTTCAGCTAATTATGTTGTTGCCAACTTTCCTGCTCCCCAAGGCACTGATATGACGTATTGTATGCAGCCATAGGCACAGCCGTGCTATCTGCATACGGACATTCTAAATGTTTATAGCATTAATGGGCTGTAAGTAATGTGATGCGCAGCCCCCGTGATAGAATCTCATGCAAGCTTGAAATTTCCATTCAGCATCCCCTACCTTTTATTCGGCAGCTATATTCACACATTCATAATTTACATTTCCACAGCAAAGTATAAAGCTGGATATATATTGCAGGAAATTTTGCACAGTATGAATGATTCTAGCACAATTATGTGGCAACTATGTTCTGAAAGGGGATAAAGAAAAAAAAAAAAAAAAAAACAGTAATCCTTTGGTAATATAACACAGATAATAACTGGCCTCATCACTCCAAAAGACAGTAGTGTGGGTACTTGCACGTATATAGAGGTCCATGGTGTGTAAAGAAGGGATACCCAAATATCTAACCATTTCATCACTAAACAATAAGATCCACATGTGTATAACCAACACGCACAGTCACTTCCCCTTGTAATGGTGGTGATGGATTTTTCTTGAGGTTTACTCTTGAAGCCCTGATGAAGAGTGAGCGGTGTGACTCATAAAAAACACATTGGCTGTTTTTATGGCTTTTTTTTTACCAATTAAAAAGGTCTTGGGATGCCTGCCTTTACACGCACATGGACTTTAATGGCATCCCAGCCTTCGTCCATAGGGTTCAATATTGAGTTGTCTCACCCTTAGCGCAGTCATGTTGGAACAGGAAGGGGCCATCCCCAAACTGCTACAACAAATTTGGGAGCATTAAATTCTCCAAAATGTCTTGGTATGCTGATGCATTAGGAGCGCCCTTCACTGGAACTAAGGGGCCGAGCCCAACCCCTGAAAATCAACCAGACATCATAACCCCCCCTCCACCAAATGATTTGGGCCAGTGCACAAAGAAAGGTCCATAAAGACATGGATGAGCAAGTTTGGGG